>NC_092335.1:505294038-505595000 GCF_046630445.1 Rutidosis leptorrhynchoides
TGCCATACCTTTGGATTAGATGCTGCCTAACTGGGTTAGCTAGGTGGACCCTTTCCAAAGGCTCCCAATCTATTACCCTTGGTACTTCTACATTTTTGGTCCAAAGCTTAAATTTGTTACTTTGGTACGTCGGGTAATCTCTCCAACTTCTATCAAATCTTAAATTGGGATGCAACTATTCTTCATGAATTGTTGGGTGTTCTATTATATGGTGAACGGGAAATACTACGTAGGCAATAAAAACTTGTGGTTCTGGTTCATAGTATGGAACGTGTTGATCATAATGTTGTTGTTCCTGTTGTTGCTCCGGTTCATGATATTGCATCTCTGGCTGTGGTTCCGGAGCAGGTTGCCTAGACGATGATGATGCACCATCAGTATCTGTATTTCTCTGCAAAATACATTAAACACAAAATTTGTGCATCCAAATATGCATTAGTGTTAGCAAAATAACAATTTAAAACAATTACAATAACATGTTTAATCCATATTAAACTTATACTCATTTTCATATTTTTTTATCAATTCTACACATTTTCAAATAATCATATATGAAAATGTTTACAAAGTTCATAAGCTTTTATCTAAAATAACATGTCAAAATAATCATTACTAGCAATTAAACAAGTTTCAAATGGCATTTATATCAAATTAATTAAGTTCATGAATTTTAAACTTAAAAAGTCTACTTTAATTCTCAAAAATCATGTTTAGGATCAAAGTTTTGATCATTTAGCTACCTAAACATGTTACACTACTTAATTTAGCAATAATCCATAACAAAAATCGGCCATAACCTGTTTATATCAAAAAGCCCCAAATTGCTCAAGAACACAAACCCTAGATTTCTAAAATTTTTGAAGTTTTTGGCTTCAAATCATGTTAAATAGCATCAATCTAGGTTATACATGCATAATATACTAATAATTTAACTCTAATTACACTAGAATTTAACATACCTAAATTAGGTAAAATAGTTGTAATTATCACTAAAACTGAGAAATTTAAGAGTTTAGGGGTGAAATTTCTACCTTTTTGCTTCCCTATCTGAAGAAAGGCGTGATTATAGCGGATTATAGCACTAAATTTCGTTGAATTTGGTTGAAAAATGATGATTTTAGGTGATGTTTTGTGAGAGTTTTCGTGTGTTTGTGTGTGTATTGTGAAGACAGAGAACCAGCTAGTGCCTTTTTGTTTCTGCCCAGTTTTTCTGTCCCATACGATCGCATGGTTTCACAGTTCTAACCCCATGCGATCGCATGAGGTGTATTTTCTTTTTTTCGTTTTTTATAAAAACCTTATACTTATGAAACAAAAATTAATTAATTTTAAAATTTTGTTTTCTTTTAGAATGAGGGCGTTTCGGATCGTTGTCCAAGTTCGTCTTTCGACAAAATTTTAAAATTTGTCATTTGTAAACGTTGTTTTAAAAGCAAAGATTTTTGAGTTTTTTTAATGTTTTTGGCATACTTTAATTCAATAAGATTAAAAATAATGATATTAAAATTTCTCGTCCCGCCATCGGGTAGGGAAATTTCGGTTCCATAACCTAGTCTTCAACTCACGACGAACTTTAAATATCAAATTTTTAACTTAATGAAATAAAGTAAATTTTGTTTTTAAATTCACACCAAACTTAAATTTAAAATGCATAAAATTAAAAATTCATATAAATATAATTAATATTTTTAATTTTACAAACTTATATTAAAGATAGTATTTTTTTTTTAAATATTTAAAAACTTAAATATATTGGTTTTAAAAATTTACAATAATAATTTAATATTAATTTAAAAACAAGGTAAAAATTAAAATTAAAAATATTTTTGGTCTTTTATCCCACTTTAATCAATCAAATATTAACAAAAATATACGTCCCTCTTTTGGGTAAAGTAATTTCGGCTATTTTACCTAGTTTTACTCCTGACGAATTTCTGAAATATTTTGGATTGATTGATTAAAGATATTTATAACTTAAGAATAAACGGTAAATTTCGCAGTGATGTAATAAATTTTTGTATGATATCAATAATTTCGGTTTCGCATACCTAATTTTATTGAATATCAATTTAATACTTTATAGCGAACGATTCAGCGTTTATTATCAAAAGGTTAAAAGCAATAAATAAAAACAAATAAAAACTGTACGTACTTACCTGTGAGATAGAATTCTCAAAGACCTGCTTTAGCCGACTCATAGGAGAGTCGTGTAATTTTATTTTCCATAGCTACATAAGCGTAACCTCGATTCTTCAATAAATTTTCTTTTAAACATATGAACGGTCCTTCTCTGCATAGAGTAACAAATTCGGTATTTGAATATTTTTGATTGTTCGAACATTTACCTTCGTGTGACCATTTTCCGCATTTATGACATCTTTTAAGGTGTTGTGCTCTTCTTTTTGTTGCAGATTTTGATTTTCCTTTACCAAAATGTGTCTTATGATGATCTTTCCTGAGTTCTTTCCTTACTTCGTCCATTTTGCCTCTTATGAATGATACCAGTTCACTCGGGAATATGTTATTATTACGTTTAGTAATCATAGCGTGTAGTAGTAGACCATGATTTAGATCAAAGGAATTCTTCATCTCGTAAAACCTAAAAAAAATAAAAATTCAGAATTGGGGGAGAAGACTAGTTCTTTAGGGTCTGCTAGAGAAAGACCATTCGGATTTCATTTTCGAAAACTACACGAAAACAGAATATCTAACTCTAACATAAATTCATATTATCCTTAAAAAGATTTGATTCTCCCCAAACTTAGTTAGCTGTGGTGTTGAAATTGTGATTAACTTCATTATTATCTTCAATTGGATCATCAACAACTTGCGTATCTCTGACTTTTGCTTCAAGCCAATTGTTGATTTCCTCTGTAACTTTCACAAATTCAACTAACATTGCTTTTTATTTAGGCGACAAATTAGATACTAATCGATTACATAACTTAAAGTTCCCCTTAATCCTAGCATCTTGAATCCGTTTATAAAGTTTCTTCGTTGAACTGTTGAAAACGAGTTCATCTAATTTCGTATCAACAACGGGGTTCTTTGTTATCAGATCATCATTGGGTGTTGCTTCATCTTCACCACACTTAGGCATTTTTATTGGTTCAACAGTTTTAGTTGGTGGAGATCTAAACTTTCGGTTCACAAAGGTAACCGACTTGTCACCATGCCTAAGTGTCATTCTACCTTCTCTTACATAAAAGAGCGCCTCGGTGGTTGCTAAAAATGGGCGACCTAAAATTAGAGGAATATCAAGGTCTTCCTCTATATTAATAACTATGAAGTTTGCAACAAAGGTCAAACTTCCCACTTTAACAAGTAAATTATTTGCTATTCCAACCGAGTGTTTAATGGTTTGATCAAATAATTGAACACCTATTCTGGTTGGTCTTAATTTACCCACACCTAATCTTTTGTATAAGGAAAGAGCCATAACGTTTTCACTTGCTCCTAAATCTACGAGTGCATTATACATAGCACCATCATTAAGCAAGTAAGAAATGATAAATTCACCTTGGTCTCCTACTTTAGTAACTAGAGTTGGTTTGTTAACCTTTTCCGGGTGATCTTTTCTTGGTTCTTTCACTTCTACTTGAACTTCTTGTTCATATTTTTCTTCGTTTCTTGGAATGGGAGGTTTATATAGGAATTATTCTTCATCACTCCAATTTGAAGCTTCCCCATCTTCCAATTTTGGTTTATCATATGTTGTTGATAACATATTTATGTTTTCATTCTGAGGGTTTTCTTGGGTGGTGAAATAATGATTGACTTCATTGTCAACTTCCATTGGACCATGTATGTAATGTTTAACTCTGTAACCATTAACTTTAAATTCAATCCCATTTGAATTTATCAACTCTATTGTTCCATATAGAAAAACTATTTTGACTATGAATGGTCCAGACCATCTTGATTTCAATTTTCTAGGAAATAGCTTGAATCGTGAATTGAAAAGAAGAACTCTGTCTCCTTCTTTAAATTCTTTTGAACTTCTGATTCTTTTATCATACCATTTCTTCATTCTTTCCTTATAGATTAACGAATTTTCATATGCTTCATGTCTTAATTCTTCTAATTCATTTAATTGACTTAACCGTAGACGTCCGACTTCATGTAAATCAAGATTACATGTCTTCAAAGCCCAAAATGCTTTGTGCTCAATTTCTACTGGAAGGTGACATGCTTTTCCGTAAATGAGTCTAAAAGGTGTGGTTCCAATTGGAGTTTTGTAGGCTGTTCTAAAAGCCCAAAGTGCATCCTCCAATTTCATGGACCATTCCTTTGGATTTGATCCTACGGTTATCTCTAGAATACGTTTTAAAGCTCGGTTGGTATTTTAAACTTGTCCACTTGTTTGTGGATGATAAGCAGTTGAGATTTTATGAGTTACTCCATATCTTTTGAGAACTTTCTCAAGTTGATTGTTACAAAAATGAGTACCCCGATCACTTATTAAAGCTTTCGGTGTTCCAAACCTTGCAAAAAGACGTTTTAAGAAGTTGACTATAACTCGTGCATCGTTAGTTGGGAGAGCTTGTGCTTCCACCCATTTAGATACATAATCAATGGCAACGAGAATGTAGAGATTATTATGAGATTTTGGAAATGGACCCATAAAGTCAATACCCCAAACGTCAAATACTTCACATACTTGAATGACATTTTGTGGCATTTCAGCACGTTGACTTATTTTTTCGGCCCTTTGACATGCATCACAGGATTTACAAAGAAGGTGCGTGATAATGCTAAAAACGAACATATATTTCATAGCATTATCCCTCAAGAAAGACAAGCTTTTAGTTGCAATTGTTCTATTTACAAGTGATATTCGTTTAAATAATAAATGGTGAAGACAAAAGACAGATTCGACGAATTAAAGACGCAAATGACCAAAAAGCTAAAAAGTACAAACTACAATCAAAGTGGTTCAAATTATTAATGAGAAACGTCTAAAAATTACAAGAGTACGAGCCGCGAAACGCAAAGTACAAGATATTAAATAGTACGAAAGGACGTTCGAAAATCCGAAACCGGGACCAGAGTCAACTCTCAACGCTCGACGCAACGGACTAAAAATTACAAGTCAACTATGCACATGAATATAATATAATATAATATATAATTAATTCTTAAAATTATATATATATATATATATATATATATATATATATATATATATATATATATATATATATATATGTATATATATATATATATTATATTATATATTAAAACCGTCGGCAACAAGAAAACAAGCAAATGTGAGCTGTCCCAGGGGGGCATGCGATAGCATGGCCTGGCAGTTATAAACCCATGCGATCGCATGGCAGCAACAGTGAGGTCAGGTCCTATAAATTTTTCATGTTTTGGCCGAATTTCATACACCTTGTTCTCTCTATCTCTCACGATATTGGGCTAAATATTAAAGATTGGGTATTTGGGCTTTGTACCATAATTGTGGTTTGGACAAAAGAACGACACTTGTGGAAATTAGACTATGGGCTATTAATGGGCTTTATATTTGGTTAATTGAATGATAGTTGGTTAATTTAATATAAAGATTTACAATTGGACGTAATTATAAATAACCACATACACTCGATCGGACACGATGGGCGGGATATTTATAGGTACTAATAATCGTTCATTTGATCGAACACGGGAATGGATTAATAGTTAATGGACTCATTAAAACAGGGGTGGATTACATGCAAGGACACTTGGTGTAATTGATAATAAAGTATTAAAACCTTATTATAGTTTAAGTCCCCAATTAGTTGGAATATTTGACTTCGGGTATAAGGATAATTTGACGAGGACACTCTCACTTTATATTTATGACTGATGGACTGTTATGGACAAAAACCGTATGGACATATTGAATAATCCAGGACAAAGGATAATTAACCCATGGTAATAAATTAAAATCAATACGTCAAACATCATGATTACGGAAGTTTAAATAAGCATAATTCCTTTATTTCATATTTTATCGCACTTTTATTTACTGTCATTTTATTTATCGTACTTTTAATTATTGCAATTTTATTATTGCAACTTTTATTTACTGTCATTTCATTTATCGCATTTTTAATTATCGCAATTTTATTATCGTCATTTACTGTACGCTTTAAATTAAGTTTTATTTTTAACATTTTACATTAGGTTTTAATTGCGACTAAAGTTTTAAAATCGACAAACCGATCATTAAACGGTAAAAACCCCTTTTTATAATAATAATACTACTTATATATATATATATATATATATATATATATTTTACAAATATAGTTTTGAAAAATATAGCGTTAAACTTGGCTAGCTCCCTGTGGAATGAACCGGACTTACTAAAAACTACACTACTGTACGATTAGGTACACTGCCTATAAGTGTTGTAGCAAGGTTTAGGTATATCCACTCTATAAATAAATAAATAACTTGTGTAAAATTGTATCGTATTTAATAGTATTTCGTAACAAAAATATAACTATTTCGTGTACACCTCGCATAACATCAGTGCGCGTCTTTGAAAATTGTAGGCCAATAGAATCCAGAGTCATAGACTTTCCTTGCGATAAGTTGAGGCCCATAATGCCCTCCTATTGGTCCTGTGTGACAATGGTTTAAGATTTGACTAGCTTCATCCCCGAATACACATCGGCGGATTATTCCATCGGGACAATTTTTAAACAAATGTGGATCTTCCCAGAAATAGTGTTTTATATCACTAAAGAATTTCTTTCGTTTTTGGTATGACAACCCTTTTTCAAAGAATCCACATACTAAGTAGTTTGCATAGTCTGCAAACCATAGAATTTCATTATAATTGATTCTCAATAGATATTCATCAGGAAAGTTATCTTGTATGGCCGATTCATTTAGAACTTCTAATTCGGGATTTTCAAGACGAGAAAGATGATCAGCGGCGAGATTTTCTGCTCCCTTTTTGTCTTGGATTTCAATATCGAACTCTTGTAAGAGTAAGATCCAACGAATTAATCGTGGTTTGGCATCTTGTTTTGAAAATAGGTATCTAAGAGCAGAATGGTCAGTATAGACCACCGTTTTTGCTAGAACGAGATATGAACGAAATTTGTCAAAAGCAAATATGATAGCAAGGAGTTCTTTTTCAGTAGTTGTGTAATTCATTTGTGCTTCTTGTAACGTCTTACTAGCGTAATAAATATGTTGAAATCATTTTTCAATCCTTTGTCCTAAAATGGCTCCCATTGCAAAATCACATGCATCGCACATAAGTTCAAATGGTAGATTCCAAATTGGAGTTATCATGATCGGTGCATTAGTGAGTTTTTCTTTAAGAATATTGAAAGATTTGATGCATTCATCTGAAAAGATGAATGGAGCATCCTTTTCAAGGAGTTTATTCATAGGAGTGGCAATTTTAGAAAAATCTTTTATGAAACGTCGGTAAAAACTGGCATGCCCTAGAAAACTCCTAACTCCTCTAACATTGGTGGGATGTGGAAGTTTAGCAATTACATCTACTTTAGCTCTATCCACTTCAATTCCTTCCTTTGAAATTTTATGACCAAGAACGATGCCTTCTCTAACCATGAAATGACATTTCTCCCAATTAAGTACTAGATTTGATTGTTCACATCTAATAAGCATTCGTTCAAGATTAACTAGACATGATTCAAAAGTATCACCGAAGACTGAGAAGTAATCCATGAATACTTCCATGAATTCTTCTATCATGTCGTGAAAAATCGCCATTATGTACCTTTGAAAGGTTGCAGAGGCATTGCAAAGTCCAAATGGCATGCGTTTGTAAGCAAAAGTACCATAAGGGCACATGAATGTGGTTTTCTCTTGGTCCTCGGGTGCGATTGGAATTTGAAAGTATCCGGAGAAACCGTCAAGAAAACAATAGTAACTGTTTCCGGCTAATCTTTCCAACATTTGATCAATGAAAGGTAAGGGAAAGTGATCTTTTCTAGTGGCGTCATTTAATTTTCTATAATCACTACAAACACGCCATCCTGTTACAATCCTAGTAGGAATAAGCTCATTTTTTTCATTTGTGATGACAGTCATGCCACCCTTCTTAGGCACGCATTGAACTGGGCTTACCCAAGGACTATCAGAGATTGGATAAATTAAACCTGCATCTAGCAGTTTAATAATTTCTTTCCTAACAACATTTTAAATATTAGGATTTAGTCTTCATTGGTGTTGCACATATGTTTTATGGCCTTCTTCCATAAGGATTTTATGTGTGCAATACGAAGGACTTATGCCTTTAATATCATGAATCTTTCATGCAATAGCTAGTTTATGAGCTTTTAGCACAGAAATGAGTTGAGATTTTTCATTTTCCATAAGAGAAGACGATATTATTACACGTAATTCAGATTCACCATGTAAATAAGCGTATTCCAAATGGGTTGGAAGTGGCTTTAACTCTAATATCGATGGTTCTTCTATGGATGATTTGTATCGATATATGTCTTCCTCTTTTAGCATTTGAAGTTCTTCTGTTGTTGGTTCGATTCATTTGCCATAAGTGCAGCTAACATTTCAGCTTCATCAATTGGTTCAGTCCCTTCTCCTAAAGAACATTCTCCTGTTCCTTGTAATTCTGAAAATTCTTCTAACAATTCTGCATGTGAATCTATAGTTTGAATATAATAACATGTATCATCTGCAGATTGTGGTTGTTGCATGGCTCTATCAACAAAAAAGGTAACATTCTCGTCCTCTATACTTAGGGTCAGTTTCTTACCGAACACGTCTATTATTGCTTTAGCCGTGTTTAAGAATGGTCTTCCTAATATGAGAGGAACTCGAGAATCTTCTTCCATGTCCAAAATAACAAAATCTACTGGAAATACTAAAGTACCACCTTTAACTAGCATGTTCTCCGTTATCCCTCTAGGATATTTTACTGATCGATCGGCTAGTTGTATGCTTATTCATGTTGGTTTCAATTCTCCAAGGTCTAGTTTAGCGTATAGTGAATACGGCATTAGATTTATACTAGCACCTAAGTCTGCCAATGCTTCTATTAAACTAAGACTACCCAGAAAACATGGAATTGTGAAACTTCCTGGATCTGATAATTTTTCTGGTATCTTATTCAACAGCACTGCAGAACAATTTGCATTCATAGTAACAGCCGAGAGTTCTTCCATTTTCTTTCTATTTGTGATTAGATCTTTCAGGAATTTAGCATATATTGGCATTCCTGAAATCACATCAATGAAAGGAAGATTGACATTTATTTGTTTAAACATATCCAAGAATTTGGATTGCTCGGCTTCAAGTCTTTCTTTTCTCATTTTACTTGGGTAAGGAAGCGGTGGTTAGTATGGTTTAACATAAGGGTTTGCCTTAACAGTGTTATCTTCATTAACCTTTTCAACTACCAGTTGTTTTTCCTTTTCTTGCTTAGATTGTGGTTCTTGTGGAGTAGGAATAGAGTCATCAGAAATTTAAGGTATTTTAGGTGGTTTAAGTGTAATACCACTTCTCGTGGTAATGGCTTTAGCTGTTTCATTCCGGAAGTTAGCATTTATATCGCTAGGTAGACTTCCCGGTTTTCTTTCACCTATCAGCCTTGCCAGGTTGCTCACTTCTTTGTTCCAGATTTTGAATAGAAGCTTGTTGATTTCTAAATGCTTGAGCATTTTGTTCATTGGTTTGTTTCTGAGATGTGAAAAATTGAGTTTGAGATTCAACTAGCTTCGACATTATGTCTTCTAAATTTGTCTTTTTATCATCGGTTTGTGGTGGTTTATTTGGAAAAATAGGTCTTTGCTGATTGTAAGTATTGTTAGATACTTGTTGATTGCTAGGACCTTATTGGTTGTTGTAATAAACATTTCGGTTATAATTCTGATTTTGATTGTAGTTTGGTCTTGGCGGTTGATAATTATTCTGATAATTATTTCCAGGACTTTGGTTCATATATGAAACATTCTCTCTTTGTTCCATTGTTTGTTCAATATTGAGACAATCTTTTGTCAAATGTGGTCCTCCACACTGCTCATAACTAATTCGTATTGCGTGAATATCTTTAGTCAATCCTTTCGTCTTTCAAAAGCATCTATCTTTGCGGAAATGGAATCAAAGTCATGGCTAGAATCGACTCTAGCCGCTTTAGATGATCTAACGATGTCTTTTTCTTGATGCCACTCATGTGAGTAGGAAGCAGTGTTATCAATAATTTTGTAAGCTTCAGTTGCAGTTTTCTTCATAATGGAACCACCACCTGCTATATCTATGTCTTTTCGTGTGGTAATATCACATCCTTGGTAGAATATTTGTACTATTTGATATGTGTCTAAACCATGTTGAGGACATCCTCTCAACAACTTTCCAAATCTTGTCCAAGCCTCATATAGAGTTTCATTTGGCTTTTGCGTGAACGTAACAATTTCTCCTTGAAGTCTCACGTCTTTAGATGCCGGAAAGAATTGTTTAAGAAATTTTTCAACTAAAACATCCCATGTATCAATCGCCCCTTTAGGTAACGATTCTAACCAATCTTTGGCTTCTCCCTTTAAAGTCCAGGAAAATAACATATCTGTTCATCCTCAACATCTCTGATTTTGAATAGAGTACAGATCCTATTAAAGGTACGAAGATGTTCGTTTGGATCTTCCTTCGGCGCACCACTAAATTGGCATTGATTAGTTACCTTGTGTAAGATTTGTCCTTTGATTTCATAATCTGGTGCATTAATGTCTGGTTGAGTAATTGCGTGACCTTGGCCAGTGCGTTTAGCCCTCATTCGGTCTTCCATACTTAGAGGTTCCAGATTTTCCAAGATTGAATTTGTTGAATCTGAATCACTAGAGGATTCTGATATAATGGTTTCTTCCTCGACAATCTCTGGATGAGTGATTTGTGGTTCAGGAGGAATGATTAATGGTTCAGGATCTCTGAATTGTCCTTGAATATCCTCCGGATTCTCAATTGTGAGGTTGAGTTCAAAAAATGGATTATCGAAAATTTGAATTGGAGTACTTGGTCGACTAGATGACGATTCTAAAGAAAAATCAACGTCGACAATATTGGCTAGATGTCTTGATCGAGTTACAGGTGGTGAACGTATGAAAGGTGGTGAACGTTTTGCTCGGTGCATTCACTAAATATTCTATTAGTTATAAAAGATAAAAATTATATAAGTTATCAAATTAATAGACTTTTCTGATTTTGCCCACGTTTCGAATAGCCAATAGATGCAGCAGGTGTAGTGACCCGAACTTTTCCATGTTTATATATATTAAATGAAATTGATATTTACATGATTAAGTGTTTCTAACATGTTAAGCAATCAAACTTGTTAAGACTTGATTAATTGAAATATGTTTCATATAGACAATTGACTGTAACGACCCGGAATTTTCCGATCGTTCTATACTTATGAGATTAATATTTACATAAATTAAACCTTACCAACATGATAAGCAATCCAAACTGTTGAGACTTATATTTTTGAAAAGAGTTTTACACAACGTTTGACCGTCCAATTTGACCGATGATATCACGAACTATATAATACACGATAATTATACGATTATGTATATGTAATATCTATACATATTTAACATGATTTAAGGATGGTTTAACATTTCATTGTGAACTAACAACAATGAGTTATAAGTATACTTTGAGACCACTAACTTAAGTTTTCAAAACGATAACTATATGTAACGTTCTTTGACATATATACTTACAATCTATAATGTGTTGTGATTTATGTCACCAATATGATTTAAGTGTAATGGGATTAATTTATAACCAGAACAATCTTGATAAATATTGAACAAGTTTGGGGAAGTGTGGAGTGCACACTTGTTTAAACTTATCTTGATTATGACGGGGGTTCGGGGGCAGCGCCCCCGATAAGCGGGGTCCAAGGGGTGGAAACCCCTGGCGGGGTCCAAGGGGCAGAGCCAAAATAAATGCCCGATTTTGAGCTTCTTTTACCGTATCATACCCATCATCCATACGTATTTACTATTGGTAAATACACATCAAATCAATATCCTTATCAGCTTTAGATCTGCCCTAGATAAGAGGGAATCTTATTTGTAAGCTAGCATACATCATTACTCAAAAATTTAACACAATAATTTGTCCTTGTTCCCTCAACAACCAGACTGTCCTATAAATATCACCATCACCTTGGTTTTTCATTTCATTCTTACAACCATCTTTCTCTAACAAAAAAAAACACACTCTTAGGAACTCTAAGTGTTCTTCACAATCTCAGCAAATACTCATGAAGAACTAGCTTCATGAACAACCTATAATCATCGTAAGAAAGTTTGACCAAGATTATTTTCTATCTTTTCCAGTAGCTTTATCCAAGTAACTTGAGGTAGTAACCTTATTCATAATCTTATTCGATTCATATTTATATAGCTATCTTATTTTGTGTTATAAAATTTTTAACAACAAGAACATAGTTTGAATGATTTCAAACCTGTTCGCAAACTAAATAGATCCTTCTAATTTGATTTTTAAAACACTTCAAAACCTGTAATATATCATATTATGACAAAATAGGATTAATCATATCTTGGCTAATTAACATAATATTTAATATATATTTATGATTTGATTTTATATATTCCAGGACCACCCGTAAACAACACGAGAAGAGTAATCATAAGACCGCATGATTGTACGCAACACGTCATCTGACAACACGGTACTTTATGTACGCAACACGTCATTTGACAACATGGTACCATGGGTCGAGATTAATTCTGATCAATACGAATACGATGGGGTCTTTATTCATTTTATTGAGCAACTAATTATGGACCATTAACAACAGACCGCTAACTACGGACTAAGAAAATATTAAAAGTATTAAAAGTATATATATATATGTAACGATTACATGAAAAGAAAATATGTTGATATATTATATATATGGTTAGGTTCGTGATATCTATCGGAGACCAAGTCGAGTTAAATACGTTCAAGGAAAAGGTGAGTATATAGTCCCACTTTTAAACTCTAAATATTTCGGGATGAGAATACATGCATTTTATGATTTACGTTATGGACACAAGTGATTAAAAATATATATTCTACGTTGAGTTGTACCACTGGCATACTTCCCTGTAACTTGGTAACTACTATTTACATGAGGTATTGTAAACGCGAATCCTGTTGATAGATCTATCGGGCCTGACAACCCCAACCGGACTGGACGACCAGTATTCAATGGTTGCACAGTACTTCGTTTCGGTGACTACACTTGGTACGGTGTAGTAAGATTTCATAATAAAGGGAATATGCGACGTTGATTAAATGTTAAGTATGGTTATCAAGTGCTCAACAACTTAGAATATTTTTATTAAAACGTTTATATATGAAATCTTGTGGTCTATATTCATAACGCTGCCGGCATTAAACCTATATCTCACCAACTTTATGTTGACGTTTTAAGCATGTTTATTCTCAGGTGATAACTAAAAGCTTCCGCTGCAACATGTTGAATTTAAGCAAGATCTTGAGTATGCATATTTGTGTCAAAAATAAAACTGCATATCGGAGGATTTGTAATGTAAAATATGTTGGAGGTCGTATTGTTATTATCACATGTAAAGTTTGTAAGTCTAAGATTATCGCTAAACGATAATCATTATTAAGTTGTTTAAACCTTGTATTTGTAATAAAAGCTATGGTTTGTATTGTAAAAATGAATGCAGTTTTTGAAAAATGTCGCATATAGAGGTCAATACCTCGCGATGAAATCATATGTTATTGTATTCGTCCTTATGGTTAAGGTCGGGTTATGACATGTGGTATCAGAGCGTTGGTATTAGAAAACCAGAGAATTTGCATTAGTGTGTCTTATCGAGTTTGTTAGGATGCATTAGTGAGTCTGGACTTTGACCGTGTTTGATTTCGAAAACTATTGCTTATCCTTGTTGGTTAAAAATTAATATGTAAATATTATGTAGTATTAACGTGCTAGTTGTTATGTGATAGATGTCTGGCTTAGAACTTATTATCACATTCAGCGACTCCGAACCAGACTCTTCAGATGGTGTTCCAGTCATTAATCTATCTGATGATGAAAACGACACCTTTGGGGAAGACTCACAAGTTCCGGATGAATCAATTGAAGAGGAACCGGAAAGTGATCCTGAGGAGGAAGAAATACAGGAAATTACGAAAGACAAGTTCGAACGAGGAAAGAAACGAAAGGCTACTGAAATGGAAAATCTAAATCCCGAGTCTAGAGAGGATGTTGTGGAACCAACTCCACCAGATACTTCCACACCTATTCCCGCTATTCCTATTAGTTCTATCCCGACATCCAGTTCTTCGGTTCCTCAGCCAAAACGCAGGGAGACAACCAGGATAACCTTTAAGCAATTTCTTTGAACACAAACGCTTTGGGTTAAATGATGCGCTGTTGTTTTAAACCATGGGATCATATAATGTTTTGTATAATATTACTAGTGTGGTTGCTTAATGTTTGATGTAAGATAAGCATATGTAAAATAGTGAAGTGTGAAATGCAATAATTTTCCATGGTTAAGTATTATTTGAGTGGTAGTAATTGATTTTAGTACTAAGCTATTAAGTATGAACTTTAACGGGTAGGTACTACCCTAGATATAATTATAAAACGCTAATAAGAAGAAAAGGCTTTTATAATAATAACTTGTTCATATTATTAATAAGCTACGATGTACTGTAAATACATACTACATCTATAATATTCCATGTGAATAATTATTTTTTTCATTCTTGTTGAAGATTATGGCGCGATTGAACCGAATGACGGAACAAGAAATCCAGGAACTCATCAATCACCGAGTGAACGACAGAATGTTATGGGTCGAGGATGCAAGAGGTGCTGCAGTTAACCCAAATCCTCGTGTGGGGTGCACTTACAAAACTTTTCAAGGTTGCAAGCCCTCATCATTCAGTGGAACAGAAGGACCGGTTGGTTTAACCCGGTGGATCGAAAAGATTGAGTCTGTGTTTAAAATCAGTGGTTGTATTGAGAAGGACATGACCAAGTATGCATCGTGCACCCTACAAGATAGTGCACTCACGTGGTGGAAAAACTATGTGAAGGCCGTAGGAGGAGATGTAGCTTATGATACTCCTTGGGAAGAATTCAAAACAATGCTAATCAACGAATATTGTCCAAGGAACGAGGTTAGGAAGTTGGAAGCTGAATTACAAAGCCTGAAAGCTGTTGGTACTGAACTCACCACCTACAATCAGCGATTCATGGAATTAGCTTTGCTATGTCCCGAATTGGTACCAACCGAAGAACGGAAGATTGAACTGTACAAAGACGGTTTGCCTAAAAAGGTCAAGGCAAATGTTACAGCATCCAAACCCAAGACTATTCATGAAGCTATCACCATGGCGAACGAGTTGATGGACCAGATTATTCTGGTTAAGAACACCGATGTCAAGACATCGGGAAACAAAAGAAAGTGGGAAGGTAATCATCAACAATCCAATAAGAAACAAGAAACCACGCAAGGTGCGGGTAGCGGTTCGAACTCAGGTTACAAGGGACGAAATTCTTTATGTAACAGATGCCACAAACATCACTCTGGTTATTGTAATGTGGTGTGCAACAATTGTAATCGAAAAGGTCATCTTGCTGAAGATTGTAGGGTTCCCGCTACAAATACAAACGGTACCAAGACTCCTGCCACCAATGCAAATAGAACTGCCTTGGCCACTGTTACTTGTTATGGGTGTGGGAAACAGGGTCATTATAAGAGTCAGTGCCCGAATCTAGAGAAGAATAACGGATCTGCACGTGGAAGAGCATTTGTTATTAATGCTAGAGAGGCGTATGAAGACCCGGAGCTTGTTACGGGTACGTTTACCATTAATAACTTATCCGCATCTATTATATTTGATACTGGTGCCGATAGAAGTTACGTGTGTAGAGACTTTCACGCTAAATTGAATTGTTCATCATTACCTCTAGATGCTAAGTACATGATTGAGTTAGTGATGTTATGCGAGGTGTATATAAAATAGTTATTAGTTTTAGCAGGAAACACTATTAAATACGATACAATTTTACACAAGATATTTATTTATTTATAGAATGGATATACTTAAACCTTGCTACAACACTTATAGGCAGTGTACCTAATCGTACAGTAGTGTAGTTTTTAGTAAGTCCGGTTCGTTCCACAGGGAAATCTTTAAACAAAGCTCAACGCTATATTAGTTTACTTTTATAAAAATACAAACATATATATAAGTAATATTATTATTATAAAGGGGGGTTTTTACCGTTTAATGACCGGTTTGTCGATTTTAAAACTTTAGTCGCAGTTAAAACCTAATGTAAAATATAAAATAAATACAAGACTTAAATTAAAGCGTAAAGTAAATAACGATAATGAAATTGCGAATAATAAAAGTGCGATAAAATAAACTTACGATAATTAAAAAGTACGATAATTAAAAGTGCGATTAAATAACAATAAATAAAAGTGCGATAATTAGAAGTGCAATTAAATATAAAATAAAGGAAATTAAATATGAAATAAAAGAATTATGCTTATTTAAACTTCCGTAATCATGATGTTTGACGTGTTGATTTTAGTTTTATGCCCATGGGTTAATTGTCCTTTGTCCTGGATTATTTAATATGTCCGTCTGGTTTTTGTCCATAACAGTCCATCAGTCATAAATATAAAGTGCAAGTGTCCTTGTCAAATTATTATTATACCCGAAGTTAAATATTCCAACTAATTGGGGATTCGAATTGTAACAAGGTTTTAATACTTTGTTTAATGAATACACCAGGTTATCGACTGCGTGTAAACCAAGGTTTTACTACTTTGTTAACAATTACACCAATTACCCTTGAATGTAATTTCACCCCTGTTTTAATTATTCTAGTGGCTATTAATCCATTCCCGTGTCCGGTTAAATGAACGATTATTCGTACATATAAATACCCCGCCCATCGTGTCCGATTGAGTGTATATGGTAATTTATAGGGACGCCCAATTGTAAATCTTTATATTAACATTAACAAACTTTCATTTAGTTAAACAAATATAAAGCCCATTAATAGCCCATAGTCTAATTTCCACAAGTGTCGTTCTTTTATCCAAACCCCAATTATGGTACAAACCCAATTACCCAATTTTAGTAATTAGCCCAACATCATGATTACTTCGTTTTAAATAAGCATAATAATAACTTAGCTATGAGACATTAATATAAAAAGGTTGAATATAACTTACAATGATTAAAAATAGCGTAGCATTACACGGACAGAATTTCGACTTACACCCTTACAACATTCGCTAACATACCCTTATTATTAGAATTATAATTAAAATTAAAATTAAAATATAAATTATATATATATATATATATATATATATATATATATCGTATAGATAGAGAGATGAGAGAAATAGAATATGAAAAATGATCAGAATTCGGTTTGCTTTATAGCCAGAGTTGAAATTTGGGGCTCCGCGACTCGCGGCAAAATCCTCTTCAAACTCCGCGAGTCGCGGAGAATGTATTTACAGCTCACACCCTTGGAGTTTCTCTGCCGACGGTTTTATAATATATATATATATAATATATATATATAATTAATATAATTAATTATATATTATATTATATTTATATGCATAGTTAACTTGTAATTTTTAGTCCGTTGCGTCGAGCGTTAAGAGTTGACTCTGGTCCCGGTTCCGGATTTTTGAACGTCCTCGCGTATAATTTAATATCTTGTACTTTGCGTTTTGAATCTTGTACTTTTGTAATTTCGAGACGTTTCTTATCAATAATTGGAACCATTTTGATTGTCTTTTGTACTTTTGAGCTTTTTGGTCGTTTGCGTCTTCAATTCGTCGAATCTGTCTTTTGTCTTCACCTTTTATTTTTTAAACGAATATCACTTGTAAATAGAACAATTGCAACTAAAAGCTTGTCTTTCTTGAGGAATAATGCTATGAAATATATGTTCGTTTTTAGCATTAAGGAAATTGGATCTTTATGAAAACATTTGATCTTTTGAAAATTAAATCTAGTTTTTACCCTAGATAAGTTTTCCGGGATAACCCTTTACCGGTGTTTGCAAAATATTTTTGTGGGTTTGGTGGGTTTTAGATTTGAAAATTTTAGCTCAAAACTTGCTGTTTTGTGTCACCCACTTGCTAACCTTGTATTTGGAAAGCAACACGTCCAGTTTACTTGTTCCGTATATTACCTTTCGGTAAACTACCGTCCGGTTGTAAAGGAAAGCGTTGAACAAGCAACTGTTAAGGCAATGTCCCCTGACATGCTTTTAATTATGGTCTATAACGTGTCGGACGCAATTACTATCCTTGGTAGGAGCAATAGTAAAGCTCACCCTTATAATTTTTTCGGTCTGGCACAAGGTCCTGTCTTTGACTACTATGCAACCACCGTTCTTACGGTTGACACCCGATTTAGTTCAGGTGACCTAATGAATTCCAGGTGAATTCCTAGGATTTTACGTTCAATGGTAATGAACGCATTGAAAATAGGGTTTTCAGAAAACAAATCGGTTTGTAATTTTGATCAAAATATTTTCTCGTTTAAGCTCGAGTTTAGATATCATTGAATTCCATGAGTTTGAATTCTCAATCTTTAAGGTCAATCTCTAGGATTGAGTAATATCAGTCTTAAAAGCTGATTTTTAATCTTTAAGGAGATTATCCTTTCTGGGGATCTGATTCATTAGTCTTATCCAGCTAATTTGCATGGTGCCCCCCCATTGTACGAGATAAATCCTTCTCATGGTTAGGATAAATCTGACCACTTGGTGACCCTGTTTAATGCTGAGGTCCGTGGATTTCCTACTGATTTTAGTGATGACTTTTCTAGATTTTTCGTCAACCTACAGCTGGTCTGGACGACAACTTCATGACCTAAATCAAGAAGCGCGTTTCTTTTTCGGAAGACTTTACTTCCTTTTAATGATGGAATTGATTCATCGTGTAGATCCATCTCTTCTTTTCTTTCATCGGGTAAAACAGTTTAGTTTAGTCCAAAGCAAAAGTATTTTCAGTTATTTGTTAGAGATATATGTGACATATGTTTAAAATAACTTGGTAAATTTTCCCACACTTGGCTTTTATTTTCCTTTTTATCGTCCTCTATTCCATTTTAAATGAATTTTGACATTTTAGTTTGTTTCTTAATTTATGTTCTTTCTGAGATAACAATAATTTCGATGTTAAAACCTAGTTTTATCGTTCATAAATATGTATAAACATGATTTGAATTCATTTAATTGAAAAATTTTACTAGAATTGGGTAGTCAGTATATAAGACTAGGGCTGTTCTTTTTTATCAGAGAGCACTAGATTCTAATACAACTACTGCTTTACTAGTATTTTTAATGGTAACCAAGTGTTTAATATAAAAATTTTAGAATCCGAAAGAATTTAACCCCTCCCCACACTTAAGATCTTGCAATGCCCTCATTTGCAAGAAATCAGTAACAATTTAAATTATTGAGGGTGATTTGTGTGAAAATGATTAAATTTTACCAAAGTTTCCAAATATATTGGCGTTTGTTTGCTGAATGATAAATGGTGCACATCATTTGTTCATTCCGTCTTGTTGTTATTTCACATATATTTTGCATCTTGTCGACAAAATTAGTTGCTTTTGCTGAACTTAATGCCAGTCTTTGAAAATGCGTTGTTTTACCCTGATGTGTACATAAGATAAACTGCAAACATATATACATATTTTTGAAGTTTGGTATATTACCCCACATTCAAAAATTATTAAAATCTAAGAATAAAAGTTAGATAATTATAAAAATGATTACAATATTAACAAAAGTATTAAACGTATCAATAATTACAAATTACAAAATAAAAAAAAATAATAATAAGTAAACTAAGGATGATATTGGTACCAATAGGGGTTCCAGGCATAACCATAAGTGCTATAGAATGCTTCGGCAGGGTCATACGTAGGATATGGTGGCTGCATCTCTATCGACCAAGGAGGGAAGACGGGTTTCGGTGTAGGAATATAGTTTCTACCTATATGTTGGCAATGAGCTATGATCTGGTTCTGATGAACTTGCCAATCTTCAAATGCTCTCTGTCTAGCATTTTCGTATTCCTGAGAAGCTATAAACCTATGCATTTCTTGCATCTCATTCCCCCCTCCTACATTACCTTGTTGTTGGTTTCTCTCCACCTGTGGATGTCTACCATGGTATCGTACTGCGGCGTTATTTCGCCTCTTTAAAACTTTCGCACCATGGTATACATTTAAACCTATAGTATCGCGGGGTTCTGGTTCTTCTTCTAATAATCCCCCCCGACTTATATCCACACCGAGATATTCACCAATCAAAGTAATAAAAATACCACCTCCTATTATGCTATGTGGTCGCATCCCCCGAACAATAGCTGATAAATAATAACCCATACAATATGGTATACTTACAGCGCTTTGTGGGTCTCGAATACACATATGGTAAAACAAATCTTGTTCATTTACTTTTTCTTTGTTCTTACCCCTTTGTGTAATCGAATTAGCTAAAAACCTATGTATCACTCTTAATTCGGCTCTATCTATATCCAAATAGGAGTAATTTCCCCCTTTGAAACGGTGATGGCTTGTCATTTGACTCCACACACCGTGTGTATCAAAATTCTCATCTATCTTTCTACCGTTTAGTATCAATCCTCTACAATCGGCAGACGCTAACTCCTCAGGCGTATATATACGTAAAGCCTGAGCCATGTCCAGTAAAGACATGTGGCGTATCGAACCGCCTAACAAAAATCTAATAAAAGAACGATCGGTTAAACTAGCTACCCGATCATTCAACTCTATACTACATAACAATTCTTCACACCATACTTTATATACAGGTCTACGTATGGTGAATAAACATATCCAGTCATTAAAAGAAGAATTACCATACCTCTGTACAAGTAATTCCCTAATTGGCCCGGCCAAATCTACAGCTTCTAAGGGTCCCCATTCTATGACCCTCGGTACCTCAACAACTTTAGAGTGAAGAGTATGCAAACCCCGTTGATATTTTGGATAATCTATCCAAAGTCTGTCAAATCTCAGGTTCGGGTGCAACTCTTCCAAGTGCATATCGGAAAAGGTCATGACTGGATGAGGTACATCCTGCTTGTAGTAGTTATCCACCTCCTGTTGTTCCAAATTCTCAGCAGGAGCATTGCGGGCTTGGGATGAAGATTCACCCCTTTCATTCTGCAAAACACATCAAACACAATTTTTGTGCATCCAAATATGCATTAGTGTCAGCAAAATCATCAATCAAAATAATTACAATGACATTATCAATTTATATCAAACTTAAGCTCATTTTCATATTTTCATCAAATCTACACTTTTTCAAATAAGCATATACGAAAATTTTCGCCAAGTTCATAAGCATTCAACTCAAATAACATGTCAAAATAATCATTACTAGCAATTAAACAAGTCTCAAATGGCATTATCTTTCAAAAATCAAGTTCATGAATTTTAGACTTGAAAAAGTCCACTTTAATTCTCAAAATCATGTTTAGGCTCAAAGTTTGGATCATTTAACTACCTAGACATGTTACACTACTCAATTTAGCAACAATTCATGACAAAAATCGGCCATAACCTGTTTATATCAAAAAGCCCCAAATTTGCTCAAGAACACAAACCCTAGATTACTCAAAATTTGAAGTTTAAGGCTTCTAATCATGTTAAACAGCATCAATCTAGGTTATACAAGCATAATACATAAACAATTTAAGCCTAATTACACTAAAAAGCATCAAAATCAAATTGGGGAAAAATTTGCTCAAGAACACCAAATTTCGAATTAAATGGTGTTTAGGTGTAGAAATTTACCGTTTTTCTTGGGTAATTCTTAGATAGCATCCTTCTCAACATGATTTTAGCAAAAAATTTGGTGATTAACGGTTAAAAATTGGGATTTTTGGGGTTGTTTTTCGGGTTTTTTCGGGGTTTTTCGCAGCAGTTTGTTTGAGTTGGGTGTGTGAAACTGATCAGTTCTTGCATTATATTTTTTTTCTGTAAATTGGTCCCTCCGCGAGTCGCGGGGATTTACCCTCCAAACTCCGCGACTCGCGGAGTTTGTTTGTTTTTTTTTTTTTTTTATATATAATCATTAACTTTTGAAAACAATTAAGAAATTAATTTTAAAATTTTGTTTCCCTTGTTATTTAGGACGATGTCGTTTCGGATCGATGTCCTATTCCGTCCTTCGACAAAATTTTAAAATTTGTCTTTTTGTAGCGATTGTTTTAAAAGCTAAGATTTTTGGGTTTTTTCAATGTTTTTGGCATACTCTAATTCAATGAGATTAAAAATAATGATAATAAAAGTTCTCGTTCCTCCCTCGGGTAAAGCAATTTCGGTTCAAAGACCTAGTCTTCAACTTACGACGAATTTTAAAAATCATATTCTTAACTTAATGAGATAAAGTAAATTTTTGTTTTTAAATTCACACAACTTAAATATGAAATTCAAAATTAATATTAAAAATTCACACCAAACTTAAAATTTGAAATGCATAAAATTAAAAATTTATATTTTAAAAATCAAAAATTCACACCAAACTTAATTTAAAAATTCATATTATAAATTCATACCAAACTTATATTAATTTTTCAAATATTTACAATTTTAAATATATATTTTTATAAAGTTTACGATATTAATTTAAGATTTAAATATTAATTTTAAAAATATGGTAAAAATAAAATTAAAAATCTTTTTTTGTCTTTTTATCCCACTTTAATCAATCAAATATTATCAAAAATATGCGCCCCTCTTTTCGGTAAAGTAATTTCGGTTCCAAGACCTAATTTAACTCATGACGAATTTTTGAAATATTTTGGGTTGATTGATTAAAGATATTTATACCTTAAGAATAAACGTTAAATTTCGCAGTGATGTAATAAATTTTTGAATGATATCAATAATTTCGGTCGCCAAACCTAATTTTATTTAATACCAATTTAATACTTTTTAGCGAACAAATTAGCGTTTATTATCAAAAGGTTAAAAATAAAAATAAAAATAAAAACTGTACAGACATACCTGTGGAATAGATTTCTTAGTTATATGATCTATCACATTCATAAGATAGTCGGTTTAATTGGTTTTCCATGGCTACATAGGCGTAACCTCGAGCATTCAGTGTCTTTTCTTCTAAACATATGAACGGTCCGTCTCTGCATAAAGTAACAAATTCGGTATTTGAATAGGTTTGATTATTTGAACATTTACCTCCATGTGACCATTTTCCGCATTTATGACATCGTTCTAGGTGTCGTGCTCTTCTTTTCGCTGCGGATTTTGATTTTCCTTTACCAAATTGTAACTTATTATCTTCGCATCTGGATTCTTTTCTAACTCCGTCCATTCTTTCTCTGATTACTGATACTAATTCGCTCGGTAGTATGTCATTATTACGTTTAGTGATCAAAGCGTGTAGCATTAGACCATGGTTTAGTTCACAGGCAGTCTTCATTTTGTAAAAACCTAAAAAAAATAAAAATTCAGAATGGGGGGAGAAGACTAGTTCTTTAGGGTCTACTAGGGAAAGACCATACGTGTTCCATTTTCGAGAACTACACGAAAACAGACAATCTAACTCTAACAGAAATACATATTATCCTTTAAAGACTTGATTCTCCCCACACTTAGTTAGCTGTGGTGTCGAAATTGTGATTAACTTCGTTGTCGACTTCCATCGGACCATGTATGTAATGTTTAACTCTGTGACCATTAACTTTAAATTCCATCCCATTTGAATTTATTAATTCTATCGTTCCGTATGGGAAAACTCTTTTGACTATGAATGGTCCAGACCATCTTGATTTCAATTTTCCAGGAAATAGCTTGAATCGTGAATTGAAAAGAAGAACTCTGTCTCCTTCTTTAAATTCTTTTGAACTTCTGATTCTTTTATCATGCCATTTCTTCGTTCTTTCTTTATAGATTAACGAATTTTCGTATGCTTCATGTCTTAATTCTTCTAATTCATTTAGTTGACTTAATCGTAGACGTCCGGCTTCATGTAAATCAAGATTACATGTCTTCAAAGCCCAAAATGCTTTGTGTTCAATTTCTACTGGAAGATGACATGCTTTTCCATAAACAAGTCTAAAAGGTGTGGTTCCAATTGGAGTTCTGTAGGCTGTTCTAAAAGCCCAGAGTGCATCCTCCAATTTAATGGACCATTCCTTCGGATTTGATCCTACGGTTTTCTCTAGAATACGTTTTAAAGCTCGGTTGGTATTTTCAACTTGTCCACTTGTTTGTGGATGATATGCGGTGGAGATTTTATGAGTTACTCCATATCTTTTAAGAACTTTCTCAAGTTGATTATTACAGAAATGAGTACCCCGATCACTTATTAAAGCTTTCGGTGTTCCAAACCTTGCAAAAAGACGTTTTAAAAAGTTGACTACAACTCGTGCATCGTTAGTTGGGAGAGCTTGTGCTTCCGCCCATTTAGATACATAATCAATGGCTACGAGTATATATAGATTATTATTAGATTTTGGAAATGGACCCATAAAGTCAATACCCCAAATGTCAAATACTTCACATACTTGGATGACATTTTGTGGCATTTCATCACGTTGACTTATTTTTCCGGCCCTTTGACATGCATCACAGGATTTGCAAAGATGGTGTGCGTCTTTGTAAATTGTAGGCCAATAGAATCCAGCTTCATAAACTTTTCTTGCTGTTAGTTGAGGCCCATAATGCCCTCCTGTTGGTCCTGTGTGACAATGGTTTAAAATTTTACTAGCTTCATCTCCAAATACACATCGGCGTATTATTCCATCGGGACAACTTTTAAACAGATGTGGATCTTCCCAGAAATAGTGTTTTATATCACTAAAGAATTTCTTTCGTCTTTGGTACGATAATCCTTTTTCAAGGAATCCACAAACTAAGTAGTTTGCATAGTCTGCAAACCATGGGATTTCTTTATAATCTATCTTCAATAGATATTCATCAGGAAAGTTGTCTTGTATGGCTGATTCATTCAGAACTTCTAATTCGGGATTTTCAAGACGAGAAAGATGATCAGCGGCGAGATTTTCTGCTCCTTTTTTATCTCGGATTTCAATATCAAACTCTTGTAAGAGTAAGATCCAACGGATTAATCTTGGTTTAGCATCTTGTTTTGAAAATAGGTATCTAAGAGCAGAATGGTCGGTATAGACCACCGTTTTTGATAGAACGAGATATGATCGAAATTTGTCAAAAGCAAAGACAATAGCAAGGAGTTCTTTTTCAGTAGTTGTATAGTTTGTTTGTGCTCCTTGTAACGTCTTACTAGCATAATATATAGGTTGAAATCGTTTTTCAATCCTTTGTCCTAAAACGACTCCCATTGCAAAATCACTTGCATCGCACATTAGTTCAAATGGTAGATTCCAATTTGGTGTTATCATGATCGGCGCATTAGTGAGTTTTTCTTTAAGAATATTAAAAGATTTGATACATTCATCTGAAAAGATGAATGGCGCATCCTTTTCTAGGAGTTTATTCATAGGAGTGGCAATTTTAGAAAAATCTTTTATGAAACGTCGGTAAAAACCGGCATGCCCTAGAAAACTCCTAACTCCTCTAACATTGGTGGGATGTGGAAGTTTAGCAATTACATCTACTTTAGCTCTATCCACTTCAATTCCTTCTTTTGAAATTTTATGTCCAAGAACGATGCCTTCTTTAACCATGAAATGGCATTTCTCCCAATTAAGTACTAGATTTGATTTTTCGCATCTAATTAGCATTCGTTCCAGATTAACTAGACATGATTTAAATGTATCACCGAAGACTGAAAAGTCATCCATGAATACTTCCATGCATTCTTCTATCATGTCGTGAAAAATCGCCAACATGCACCTTTGAAAGGTTGCAGGGGCGTTGCAAAGTCCAAATGGCATGCGTTTGTAAGCAAAAGTACCATAAGGGCACGTGAATGTGGTTTTCTCTTGGTCCTCGGGTGCTATTGGAATTTGAAAATATCCGGAAAATCCATCTAGAAAACAATAGTAACTATTTCCGGCTAATCTTTCCAACATTTGATCTATGAAAGGTAAGGGAAAGTGATCTTTTCTGGTGGCGTCATTTAATTTTCTATAATCAATACATACACGCCATCCTGTTACAGTCCTAGTAGGAATAAGCTCATTTTTCTCATTTGTAATGACAGTCATGCCACCCTTCTTAGGTACGCATTGAACTGGGCTTACCCATGGACTATCAGAAATTGGATATATCAAACCTGCATCTAGCAGTTTAATAATCTCTTTCTTAACTACATCTTGCATATTAGGATTTAGTCTTCGTTGGCGTTGCACATACATTTTATGACCTTCTTCCATAAGGATTTTATGTGTGCAATACGAAGGACTTATTCCTTTAATATCATGAATCTTCCATGCAATGGCTGGTTTATGAGCTTTCAACACAGAAATGAGTTGTGATTTCTCATTTTCAGTAAGAGAAGACGATATTATTACAGGTAATTCAGATTCACCCTGTAAATAAGCGTATTCCAAATGGTTTGGAAGTGGCTTTAACTCTAATTTCGGAGGTTCTTCTATCGATGATTTATATCGATATCTGTCTTCTTCTTTTAGCATTTGAAGTTCTTCTGTTGTTGGTTCATATCCATTATCCATAAGTGTAGCTAACATTTCAGCTTCATCAATTGGTTCATTACCTTCTCCTAAAGAACATTCTCCTGTTCCTTGTAATTCTGGAAATTCTTCTAATAATTCTGCATGTGCATCTATAGTTTGAATATAATAACATGTATCATCTGCAGATTGTGGTTGTTGCATTGCTCTATCAACTGAAAAGGTAACACTCTCATCCTCTATACTTAGGGTCAGTTTCTTACCGAACACGTCTATCATTGCTTTAGCCGTGTTTAAGAATGGTCTTCCTAATATGAGAGGAACTTGAGAATCTTCTTCCATGTCCAAAACAACAAAATCTACTGGAAATACTAAAGTACCAACTTTAACTAGCATGTTCTCCATTATCCCTCTAGGATATTTTATTGATCTATCGGCTAGTTGTATGCTTATTCTGGTTGGTTTCAATTCTCCAAGGTCTAGTTTAGCGTATAGTGAATACGGCATTAGATTTATACTAGCACCTAAGTCTGCCAATGCTTCTATTGAACTAAGACTACCCAGAAAACATGGAATTGTGAAACTTCCTGGATCAGATAGTTTTTCTGGTATCTTATTCAACAGCACTGCTGAACAATTAGCATTCATAGTAACAGCCGAGAGTTCTTCCATTTTCTTTCTATTTGAGATTAGATCTTTCAAGAATTTAGCATATCTTGGCATTCCTGAAATCACATCAATGAAAGGAAGATTTACATTTATCTGTTTAAACATATCCAAGAATTTGGATTGCTCGGATTCAAGTTTTTCTTTCTTCATTTTACTCGGGTAAGGAAGTGGTGGTTGGTATGGTTTAACATAAGGTTTATCCTTAACTGTGTTATCTTCATTAACCTTTTCAACTACCGGTTCTTTTTCCTTATCTTGATCAGGTTGTGGTTCTTGTGGAGTAGGAATAGTTTCATCAAAAGTTACAGGTATTTCAGGTGGTTTAAGTGTTGTACCACTTCTTGTGGTAATGGCTTTAGCTGTTTCATTCCGGGGGTTAGCATTTGTATCACTAGGTAGACTTCCCGGTTTTCTTTCACCTATTAACCTTGCTAGGTTACTCACTTCTTGTTCCAGATTTTGAATAGAAGCTTGTTGATTTCTAAATGCTTGAGCATTTTGTTCATTGGTTTGTTTTTGAGATGTGAAAAACTGCGTTTGAGTTTCAACTAGCTTCGTCATCATATCTTCTAAATTCGGCTTTTTATCATCGGTTTGTTGTGGTGGTTTGTTTTGAAAATTAGGTCTTTGCTGATTGTAAGTATTATTGGATACTTGTTGATTGCTAGGACCTTGTTGGTTGTTGTATGGAATATTTCGGTTATAATTCTGGTTTTGATTGTAAATCGGTCTTGGCGGTTGATAATTATTCTGATAATTATTTCCAGGCCTTTGGTTTATGTATGAAATATTCTCTCTTTGTTCCATTGTTAATTCAATACTGAGACAATCTTTTGTCAAATGTGGTCCTCCACACTGCTCACAACTAATTCGTATAACATGAATATCTTTAGTCATCTTTTCCATTCGTCTCTCGAAAGCATCTATCTTTGCCGAAATGGAATCTAAGTCATGGCTAGAATCGGCTCTAGCTGCTTTAGATGATCTAACGATATCTTTTTCTTGGTGCCACTCATGTGAGTGGGAAGCAGTATTATCAATAATTTTGTAAGCATCAGTTTCGGTTTTCTTCATAATCGAACCACCAGCTGCTATATCTATGTCTTTTCTTGTAATGATGTCGCATCCTTGGTAGAATATTTGTACTATTTGACAGGTGTCTAAACCATGTTGCGGACATCCTCTTAACAACTTTCCATATCTTGTCCACGCCTCATATAGAGTTTCATTTGGCTTCTGTGTGAACGTAACAATTTCTGCTTGAAGTCTTACGGCTTTAGATGCAGGAAAGAATTGTTTAAGAAATTTGTCAATTAAAACGTCCCATGTATCAATCGCCCCTTCAGGTAACGATTCCAACCAATCTTTGGCTTCTCCCTTTAAAGTCCAGGGAAATAACATGAGATATATCTGTTCATCCTCCACTTCTCGGATTTTAAATAGTGTGCAGATCCTATTAAAGGTACGTAGATGTTCATTTGGATCTTTCTTCGGCGCACCACTAAATTGGCATTGATTAGTCACCATGTGTAGAATTTGTCCTTTGATTTCATAATCTGGCGCATTAATGTCTGGATGAGTAATTGCGTGACCTTGGCCAGTGCGTTTAGCTCTCATTCGGTCTTCCATACTTAAAGGTTCCAGATTCTCCATAATTGAATTTGTTGAATCGGTATCACTAGATGATTCTGATTTAATGGTTCGTTCCTCAACAATCTCTGTTTGAATGATTGGTGGTTCCGGAGGAAAGTTTAATGGTTCAGGATCTATGAACCGTTCCTGAATATTCTCTGGATTCTCAATTGTGAGGTTGGGTTCAAAAAATGGATTATCGGAAATTTGAACTGAAGTACTTGGTCTACTGGATGACGATTCTAAAGAAAAATCAACGGCGGTAATATTTGCTAAATGTCTTGATCTAGTTATAGGTGGTGAACGTACAAAAGGTGGTGAACGTCTTGCTCGGTGCATTCACTGAATATTCTATTAGTTTTAAAAAGGAAAGAAAAATTATAATAAGTTATCCAATTAATAGACTTTTCTGATTTTGCCCACGTTTCGAATAGCCAAAAGATGCAGCAGAGGGGCAGGATTCGTTTGGTCTCAATATAATTGAGGACTGTTTGGCTCCAATAACCCGGTCCACGTACAAATCCAACTATTACTACGAACCAGAAAATTTTGATGTCTATCAATTTAACCACTCAAAATAAATTTTCGTAATTTTAAGAAATTTAGATAAGAAGTAGAATAAAAATCTATGTCCTAAAAACTAGAATGGCGAGAAATAAGAGAGAAAAAGAGTTCGTCGCAAAAGGTAGAAAAAGAAAAAAAATGGTTGAAAAATAAAAGGTGACGGAAAAATAAAAGAAACTTATAAAAACTTAAAAATACTTTACTAACCTAACCTTATTACTATAACTAACTTAAAATTATAATCGCAAATTGAAATTACTAATTGGAATGATAATTGATACATAGTAAAAGGTGTCTAAAAATATTAAAGCTTACAAGGAAAAACTAAATCCCAAATGGAAATAACTTAAAAAGAAACTAAAACTTAAAATGGCGTCGCAAAATTTTAAAGCACCTAAATCTTAGTCTAAAGAAAAAGCACTTAAGGAATTCTACGGCAAAGCCTAAAAATCTAGGAGTAAAAATGACTATAGCAAATACTAAGTTTAAAATTAAATATGAGCTAAAAAATACAAATATTACGCTACAACGATTAAAAAGGGACAAAATATAAAAATATATAAAAAGTTGTAAAAAGTACAATTTTTATAAAAATATTATTTTTATATTATTTTTTTAATAAAACTACTAATTTTACAATTTAATAAAACTAATTAATACTAAATACATAAATTAAATAAAAAGTAAAAATAAAAATACAACTAATAATAATAATAATAATAATAATTAGGTTTAAATAATAATTATAATTAATAATAAACCGTAATTAATGCTGAATTAGGGCTTCCTGTCGCCTGTCAGAAAGGCTCCGCGAGTCGCGGCATTTATTGCATCAAACCCCGCGAGTCGCGGGGTTCCAGAATTCAGCTGACAGGTTTGAATTTTTACGCGTTTTTCTTTATTTTATTTTTTTTTTTATTTTCTGTTTTCTGTTTTTAAATAAATAAAAGATTTTAAAATAAAACTTATATTTTTATAAACTAAAATAAAAATAAAGAAACTTATAAAACTTAAATATTTAACAAAATCTTAAAAATAATTATATTTTTATTTTTCTTTTTATATTTTCGAATAATTAAAACGTATTTTTACAAAAACGAATTTTTATAAAAGTTAACTAAAAATCTTTTTTTTTTTATATATTAGCGTTGCGCTTCCGGCGTTTAAGAGTTTTCCCGGCAGCGGTGCCAAAAATACTTGATGTTATGCGAGGTGTATATAAAATAGTTATTAGTTTTAGCAGGAAACACTATTAAATACGATACAATTTTACACAAGATATTTATTTATTTATAGAATGGATATACTTAAACCTTGCTACAACACTTATAGGCAGTGTACCTAATCGTACAGTAGTGTAGTTTTTAGTAAGTCCGGTTCGTTCCACAGGGAAATCTTTAAACAAAGCTCAACGCTATATTAGTTTACTTTTATAAAAATACAAACATATATATAAGTAATATTATTATTATAAAGGGGGGTTTTTACCGTTTAATGACCGGTTTGTCAATTTTAAAACTTTAGTCGCAGTTAAAACCTAATGTAAAATATAAAATAAATATAAGACTTAAATTAAAGCGTAAAGTAAATAACGATAATGAAATTGCGAATAATAAAAGTGCGATAAAATAAACTTACGATAATTAAAAAGTACGATAATTAAAAGTGCGGTTAAATAACAATAAATAAAAGTGCGATAATTAGAAGTGCAATTAAATATAAAATAAAGGAAATTAAATATGAAATAAAAGAATTATGCTTATTTAAACTTCCGTAATCATGATGTTTGACGTGTTGATTTTAGTTTTATGCCCATGGGTTAATTGTCCTTTGTCCTGGATTATTTAATATGTCCGTCTGGTTTTTGTCCATAACAGTCCATCAGTCATAAATATAAAGTGCAAGTGTCCTTGTCAAATTATTATTATACCCGAAGTTAAATATTCCAACTAATTGGGGATTCGAATTGTAACAAGGTTTTAATACTTTGTTTAATGAATACACCAGGTTATCGACTGCGTGTAAAACAAGGTTTTACTACTTTGTTAACAATTACACCAATTACCCTTGAATGTAATTTCACCCCTGTTTTAATTATTCTAGTGGCTATTAATTCATTCCCGTGTCCGGTTAAATGAACGATTATTCGTACATATAAATACCCCGCCCATCGTGTCCGATTGAGTGTATATGGTAATTTATAGGGACGCCCAATTGTAAATCTTTATATTAACATTAACAAACTTTCATTTAGTTAAACAAATATAAAGCCCATTAATAGCCCATAGTCTAATTTCCACAAGTGTCGTTCTTTTATCCAAACCCCAATTATGGTACAAAGCCCAATTACCCAATTTTAGTAATTAGCCCAACATCATGATTACTTCGTTTTAAATAAGCATAATAATAACTTAGCTATGAGACATTAATATAAAAAGGTTGAACATAACTTACAATGATTAAAAATAGCGTAGCGTTACACGGACAGAATTTCGACTTACACCCTTACAACATTCGCTAACATACCCTTATTATTAGAATTATAATTAAAATTAAAATTAAAATATAAATTATATATATATATATATATATCGTATAGATAGAGAGATGAGAGAAATAGAATATGAAAAATGATCAGAATTCGGTTTGCTTTATAGCCAGAGTTGAAATTTGGGGCTCCGCGACTCGCGGCAAAATCCTCTTCAAACTCCGCGAGTCGCGGAGAATGTATTTACAGCTCACACCCTTGGAGTTTCTCTGCCGACGGTTTTATAATATATATATATAATATATATATAATTAATATAATTAATTATATATTATATTATATTTATATGCATAGTTAACTTGTAATTTTTAGTCCGTTGCGTCGAGCGTTAAGAGTTGACTCTGGTCCCGGTTCCGGATTTTCGAACGTCCTCGCGTATAATTTAATATCTTGTACTTTGCGTTTTGAATCTTGTACTTTTGTAATTTCGAGACGTTTCTTATCAATAATTGGAACCTTTTTGATTGTCTTTTGTACTTTTGAGCTTTTTGGTCGTTTGCGTCTTCAATTCGTCGAATCTGTCTTTTGTCTTCACCTTTTATTATTTAAACGAATATCACTTGTAAATAGAACAATTGCAACTAAAAGCTTGTCTTTCTTAAGGAATAATGCTATGAAATATATGTTCGTTTTTAGCATTATCAGTTAGCTAATGGTAAACTAATCAAAGCCGATAAAATTTGCCGTGATTGTAAAATAAATTTAGCCGGAGAAACATTTAAGATTGATTTGATACCCGTAGAATTAGGAAGTTTTGATGTAATAGTCGGCATGGACTGGATGTCCAAAATAGGAGCTGAAGTTGTGTGCACCAAGAAGGCAATTCGCATTCTCGTAAGGATAGAACGCCATTAATGATTTATGGAGAGAAGGGTAACTCAAAGCTAAAACTCATTAGTTGTTTGAAAGCTCAAAAGTGCTTGAAAAAAGGGTGCTATGCTATCCTAGCACATGTTAATAAAGTCAAAACGAAGGAAAAAGTGAAGAGCATCAACGACGTGCCTGTGGCAAGAGATTTTCCTGAAGTATTTCCGGAAGAGTTGCCGGGATTACCTCCATTTAGATCTGTAGAATTTCAAATAGATCTAGTACCAGGAGCTGCACCAGTGGCTCGTGCTCCATATAGACTTGCACCATCTGAGATGAAAGAGTTACAAAGCCAGTTACAAGAATTACTGGACCGTGGTTTCATTCGACCGAGCACTTCACCGTGGGGAGCTCCGATTTTATTCGTCAAGAAGAAAGATGGATCTTTCCGAATGTGTATAGATTATCGTGAATTAAATAAGTTAACTATCAAGAATCGGTATCCACTACCAAGAATTGATGACTTATTTGATCAATTGCAAGGATCATGTGTGTACTCGAAAATCGACTTAAGATCGGGCTATCATCAATTACGTGTCAAAGAAGAAGATATTCCGAAAAATGCTTTTCGGACACGCTACGGTCATTATGAATTTTTGGTCATGCCGTTTGGGTTGACTAATGCGCCAGCTGTATTCATGGACCTCATGAATCGAGTTTGTAGTCCGTATTTAGATAAGTTTGTTATCGTTTTCATTGACGATATTCTTATCTATTCCAAGAGTGAGCAAGAGCATGAGCAGCATTTAAGGTTGGTATTAGAATTGTTAAGAAAAGAACAGTTATACGCCAAATTTTCTAAGTGTGCATTTTGGTTGAAAGAAGTGCAATTTCTTGGCCACGTTGTTAGTAGCAAAGGAATTCAGGTTGATCCAGCTAAAATTGAGGCCATTGAAAAATGGGAGACTCCTAAGACACTAACGCAGATACGACAATTTTTGGGTTTAGCCGGTTATTATAGAAGGTTTAGTCAAGATTTTTCCCGAATAGCTAAACCATTGACAGCGTTAACACAAAAAGGGAAGAAGTACGAATGGACCGTTGAGCAGGAGAGTGCATTTCAATTACTCAAGAAGAAGTTGACCACGGCACCTATTTTATCGTTACCTGAAGGGAACGATGATTTTGAGATATATTGTGACGCTTCACGACAAGGTTTTGGTTGCGTCCTTATGCAACGGAAGAAAGTTATAGCATACGCATCCCGACAATTGAAGATTCATGAGCGGAATTATACGACGCATGATTTAGAACTGGGAGCAGTAGTGTTTGCATTGAAGATTTGGAGAAACTACTTATATGGGGTTAAATGCACTGTGTTTACCGATCATAAAAGCCTTCAACATATCTTCGATCAGAAACAGCTGAACATGACGCAACGTAGGTGGGTCGAGCTGATAAACGACTATGATTGAGAGATTCGCTATCATCCTGGGAAAGCGAATGTAGTGGCCGACGCTCTAAGTAGAAAGGAACGGGAACCAATTCGAGTACGAGCAATGAACATAAAAATTCGCATGAATCTCAACTCACAAATCAAAGAGGCTCAATGAGAAGCTCTTACTAAAGAAAACATAGGAAATGAAATAATGAAGAAGTATGGGAAACAACTCGTTATACGGGAAGATGGAATTCGATATTTTGCAAACCGTATTTGGGTACCAAAGTTGGGTGGATTAAGGAAGTTGATATTGAATGAGGCACATAAGACAAGATACTCGATACATCCTGGAGTTGGAAAGATGTATCAAGATCTTAAGACGCATTATTGGTGGCCTAATTTGAAGACAGAAATTGCAACATATGTTGGGGAATGTTTAACTTGTTCCAAAGTCAAAGCAGAACACCAGAAGCCGTCAGGATTACTTCAACAACCAGAAATCCCAGAATGGAAATGGGACGGTATTACCATGGATTTCATCACAAAATTACCTAAGACTGCCTGGGGTTATGACAACATTTGGGTAATAGTTGATCGTCTCACCAAATCTGCACATTTCTTGCCTATAAAGGAAACGGATAGAATGGAGAAACTATTACGATTATACATAAAGGAAATTGTTTCAAGGCATGGAATACCTATTTCCATTATATCCGATCGTGATAGTAGATTTACATCAAAGTTTTGGCAATCACTACAGGAGGCCCTGGGAACTCGTTTGGATATGAGCACCGCATATCATCCACAAACTGACGGGCAGAGTGAAAGAACAATTCAGACTCTTGAAGACATGCTCAGGGCATGTGTGATCGATTTTGGAAACGGATGGGATAAATATCTACCATTAGCAGAATTCTCGTATAATAACAGTTATCATGCGAGCATTAAAGCTGCACCATTCGAAGCACTGTATGGAAGGAAGTGTAGATCCCCTATCTGTTGGAATGAAGTAGGAGATCGTCAATTAACTGGTCCCGAGATCATACACGAAACGACTGAGAAGATAGTACAAATCAAGGAGAGATTGAAAACAGCCCGTAGTCGCCAAAAGAGCTACGCCGATGTCCGAAGGAAACCATTAGAGTTTCAGATCGGTGACATGGTTATGTTAAAGGTGTCACCTTGGAAAGGTGTAATACGTTTTGGAAAAAGAGGTAAACTTAACCCAAGGTATGTAGGCCCGTTCAAGATCATCGAACGCATTGGACCGGTAGCTTATCGACTCGAATTAACACAACAACTCGCCGGAGTACATAATACATTTCACGTTTCAAACCTTAAGAAGTGTCTTGCAAAGGAAGACCTCACCATTCCTCTTGAAGAAATCCAAGTCGACGAGAAACTACAATTCATAGAAGAACCGGTCGAAATCATGGACCGTGAAGTTAAACAACTCAAGCAGAGCAACATACCAATCGTTAAGGTTCATTGGAATGCTCGAAGGGGTCCCGAGTTTACTTGGGAACGAGAGGATCATATGAAACAAAAGTACCCACATTTGTTTCCCGAGAACCCAAAATAGGTACAATTTTAAAATTTCGGGACGAAATTCATTTAACGGGTAGGTACTGTAACGACCCGGAATTTTCCGATCGTTCTATACTTATGAGATTAATATTTACATAAATTAAACCTGACCAACATGATAAGCAATCCAAACTATTGAGACTTATATTTTTGAAAAAAGAGTTTTACACAACGTTTGACCGTCCAATTTGACCGATGATATCACGAACTATATAATACACGATAATTATACGATTATGTATATGTAATATCTATACATATTTAACATGATTTAAGGATGGTTTAACATTTCATTGTGAACTAACAACAATGAGTTATAAGTATACTTTGAGACCACTAACTTAAGTTTTCAAAACGATAACTATATGTAACGTTCTTTGACATATATACTTACAATCTATAATGTGTTGTGATTTATGTCACCAATATGATTTAAGTGTAATGGGATTAATTTGTAACCAGAATAATCTTGATAAATATTGAACAAGTTTGGGGAAGTGTGGAGTGCACACTTGTTTGAACTTATCTTGATTATGACGGGGGTTTCTGGGGCAGCGCCCCCGATAAGCGGGGTCCAAGGGGTGGCAACCCCTGGCAGGGTCCAAGGGGCAGAGCCCCTAGCTGGACCCAAAATTAAAGCCCGATTTTGAGCTTCTTTTACCGTATCATACCCATCATCCATACGTATTTACTATTGGTAAATACACATCAAATCAATATCCTTATCAGCTTTAGATCTGCCCTAGATAAGAGGGAATCTTATTTGTAAGCTAGCATACATTATTACTCAAAAATTTAACACAATAATTTGTCCTTGTTCAACAACCCGACTGTCCTATAAATATCACCATCACCTTGGTTTTTCATTTCATTCTTACAACCATCTTTCTCTAACAAAAAAAAACACACTCTTAGGAACTCTAAGTGTTCTTCACAATCTCAGCAAATACTCATGAAGAACTAGCTTCATGAACAACCTATAATCATCGTAAGAAAGTTTGATCAAGATTATTTTCTATCTTTTCCAGTAGCTTTATCCAAGTAACTTGAGGTAGTAACCTTATTCATAATCTTATTCAATTCATATTTATTTAGCTATCTTATTTTGTGTTATAAAATTTTTAACAACAAGAACATAGTTTGAATGATTTCAAACCTGTTCGCAAACTAAATAGATCCTTCTAATTTGATTTTTAAAACACTTCAAAACCTGTAATATATCATATTATGACAAAATCAGATTAATCATATCTTGGCTAATTAACATAATATTTAATATATATTTATGATTTGATTTTATATATTCCAGGACCACCCGTAAACAACACGAGAAGATTAATCATAAGACCGCATGATTGTACACAACACGTCATCTGACAACACGGTACTTTATGTATGCAACACGTCATTTGACAACATGGTACCATGGGTCAAGATTAATTCTGATCAATACGAATACGATGGGGTCTTTATTTATTTTATTGAGCAACTAATTATGGACCATTAACAACAGACCGCTAACTACGGACTAAGAAAATATTAAAAGTATTATAAGTATATATATATATATATATATATATATATGTAACGATTACTTGAAAAGAAAATATGTTGATATATTATATATATGGTTAGGTTCGTGATATCTATCGGAGACCAAGTCGAGTTAAATACCTTCAAGGAAAAGGTGAGTATATAGTCCCACTTTTAAACTCTAAATATTTCGGGATGAGAATACATGCATTTTATGATTTACGTTATGGACACAAGTGATTAAAAATATATATTCTACGTTGAGTTGTACCACTGGCATACTTCCCTGTAACTTGGTAACTACTATTTACATGAGGTATTGTAAACTCGAATCCTGTTGATAGATCTATCGGGCCTGACAACCCCAACCGGACTGGACGACCAGTATTCAACGGTTGCACAGTACTTCGTTTCGGTGACTACACTTGGTACGGTATAGTAAGATTTCATAATAAAGGGAATATGCGACGTTGATTAAATGTTAAGTATGGTTATCAAGTGCTCAACAACTTAGAATATTTTTATTAAAACGTTTATATATGAAATCTTGTGGTCTATATTCATAACGCTGCCGGCATTAAACCTATATCTCACCAACTTTATGTTGATGTTTTAACCATGTTTATTCTCAGGTGATAACTAAAAGCTTCCGCTGCAACATGTTGAATTTAAGCAAGATCTTGAGTATGCATATTTGTGTCAAAAATAAAACTGCATATCGGAGGATTTGTAATGTAAAATATGTTGGAGGTCGTATTGTTATTATCACATGTAAAGTTTGTAAGTCTAAGATTATCGCTAAACGATAATCATTATTAAGTTGTTTAAACCTTGTATTTGTAATAAAAGCTATGGTTTGTATTGTAAAAATGAATGCAGTTTTTGAAAAATGTCGCATATAGAGGTCAATACCTCACGATGAAATCATATGTTATTGTATTCGTCCTTATGGTTAAGGTCGGGTTATGACATTGACCACCCAAGTTGATCGGTGATTCACGAACGTTAAAACTTGTAAAAACTATATGATGACATATATATGATTATATATATAGTTAACATGATATTATGATAAGTAAGTATCTCATTAGATATTTTAACAATGAGTTATATACATAAAATTGAGTTTATTGAATTAAGAAACTCGAAACTATATATATAACGATTATCGTTATAACAACGTCTTACTAAATACATATGAATCATATTAAGATATTGTTACACTATGTTTAATCATGATAAATTATAAGTAAACATGTCATTAAGTGTATTAACAATGAACTACATATGTAAAAACAAGACTACTAACTTAATGATTTCTAAACGAGACATATATGTAACGATTATCGTTGTAACAACATTTAACTGTATATATATATATCCTATTAAGATATATTAATACATCATAATATCATGAAAATATAATAATTTAACATCTCATTTGATATAATAAACATTAGGTTAACAACATTAATTGAGATCGTTAACTTAAAGGTTTCAAAACAACACTTACATGTAACGACTAACGAAGACTTAACGACTCCATTAGAATGTATATACATGTTGTGTTTTGATATGTATTCTTACACTTTTGAAAGACTTCAAGACACATATCAAAGTACTTTTACTTAACAAAAATGCTTACAATTACATCCTCGTTCAGTTTCATCAACAATTCTACTCGTATGCACCCATATTCGTACTCGTACAATACACATTTTTTAGATGTATGTACTATTGATATATACAATCCAATGATCAGCTCTTAGCATCCCATGTGAGTCTCCTAACACATGTGGGAACCATCATTTGGCAACTAGCATGAAATATCTCATAAAATTACAAAAATATTAGTAATCATTCATGACTTATTTACATGAAAACAAAATTACATATCCTTTATATCTAATCCATATACCAATGACCAAAAACACCTAAAAACACTTTCATTCTTCAATTTTCTTCATCTAATTGATATCTCTCAAGTTCTATCTTCAAGTTCTAAGTGTTCTTCATAAATTCTATAAGTTCTAGCTTCATAAAATCAAGAATACTTCCAAGTTTGCTAGCTTACTTCCAATCTTGTAAAGTGATCATCCAACCTCAAGAAATCTTTCTTATTTATAGTAAGATATCTTTCTAATACAAGGTAATACTCATATTCAAACTTTGATTCAATTTCTATAACTATAACAATCTTATTTCGAGTGATTATCTTACTTGAACTTATTTTCGTGTCATGATTCTGCTTCAAGAACTTTCAAGCCATCCAAGGATCCTTTAAAGCTAGATCCATTTGTCACTTTTCTAGTAGGTTTATCCACAAAACTTGAGGTAGTAATGATGTTCATAACATCATTCGATTCATACATATAAAGCTATCTTATTCGAAGGTTTAAACTTGAAATCACTAGAACATAGCTTAGTTAATTCTAAACTTGTTCGCAAACAAAAGTTAATCCTTCTAACTTGACTTTTAAAATCAACTAAACACATTTTCTATATCTATATGATATGCTAACTTAATGAATTAAAACCTGGAAACACGAAATACACCGTAAAACCGGACATACGCCGTCGTAGTAACACCGCGGGCTTTTTGGGTTAGTTAATTAAAAACTATGATAAACTTTGATTTAAAAGTTGTTCTTCTGGGAAAATTATTTTTCTTATGAACATGAAACTATATCCAAAAATCATGATTAAACCCAAAGTGGAAGTATGTTTTCCAAAATGGTCATCTAGACGTCGTTCTTTCGACTGAAATGACTACCTCTTACAAAAATGACTTGTAACTTATATTTCCGTCTATAAAACTATACTTTTTCTGTTTAGATTTATAAAATAGAGTTCAATATGAAACCATAGCAATTTGATTCACTCAAATCGGATTTAAAACAAAGAAGTTATGGGTAAAACAAGATTGGATATTTTTTGATTGTTGTAGCTACGGGAAATATTGTAACAAATCTATACAAATCATATCCTAGCTAACTTATATTGTATTATACATGTATTCTAATATATTATGTAATCTTGGGATACTATAGACACGTATGCAAATGTTTTGACATATCATATCGACCCATGTATATATATTATTTGGAACAACCATAGACACTCTATATGCAGTAATGTTGAAGTTAGCTATATAGGGTTGAGGTTGATTCCAAAAATATATATACTTTGAGTTGTGATTTAGCCTGAGATGTGTATACACTGGGTCGTGGATTGATTCAAGATAATATATATATATCGATTTATTTCTGTACATCTAACTGTGGACAACTAGTTGTAGGTTACTAACGAGGACAGCTGACTTAATACACTCAAATCTTTAAAACATAATAAAAATGGTTGTAATTATATTTTGATCATACTTTGATATATATGTACATATTTGTATAGGTTCGTGAATCGATCCGTGGCCAAGTCTTATTTCCGAGGAAGGAAAAATCTGTGAAAGTGAGTTATAGTCCCACTTTTAAAATCTAATATTTTTGGGATGAGAATAATGCAGGTTTTATAAATAATTTACAAAATAGACACAAGTACGTGAAACTACATTCTATGGTTGAATTATCGAAATCAAATATGCCCCTTTTTATTAAGTCTGGTAATCTAAGAATTAGGGAACAGACACCCTAATTGACGCGAATCCTAAAGATAGATCTATTGGGTCTAACAAACCCCATCCAAAGTACCGGATGCTTTAGTACTTCAAAATTTATATCATATCCGAAGGGTGTCCCGGAATGACGGGGATATTCTTATATATGCATCTTGTTAAGGTCGGTTACCAGGTGTTCACCATATGAATGATTTTTATCTCTATGTATGGGATGTGTATTGAAATATGAAATCTTGTGGTCTATTGTTACGATTTGATATATATAGGTTAAACCTATAACTCACCAACATTTTTGTTGACGTTTAAAGCATGTTTATTCTCAGGTGAATAATAAGAGCTTCCGCTGTTGCATACTAAAATAAGGATAAGATTTGGAGTCCATGATTGTATGATATTGTGTAAAAACTGCATTCAAGAAACATATGTCGATGTAAAATATTTCTATTGTAAACCATTATGTAATGGTCGTGTGTAAACAGTATGAAACGACCCGTCCTAATCCACTTAGACGAAGTCATCAACATTTGGTCCCATTGCGAGGTACTGTCCTAAATATGCAGGAATGACTCCAAGTAATATGAGCAAATGCACAGCGGAAGACTTCTTTCATACCTGAGAATAAACATGCTTAAAAGTGTCAACCAAAAGGTTGGTGAGTTCATAGGTTTATCATAACAATCATTTCAATATATTAATAGACCACAAGATTTCAGTTTATATATATATGAACACTCGCAAGTGTATAAAAGTATTCTAAGTGGTTGAGCACTTGGTAACCATACTTAACATTTAATCAACGTCGCATATTCCCTTTATTATGAAATCTCACTACACCGTACCAAGTGAGGTCACCAAAACAAAGTACTGTGCAACCGTTGAATACTGGTCATCCAGTCCGGTTGGGGTTGTCAGGCCCGATAGATCTATCAACAGGATTCGCGTTTACAATACCACATGTAAATAGTAGTTACCAAGCTACAGGGAAGTATGCCAGTGGTACAACTCAACGTAGAATATATTTTTAAGTATTTGTGTCTATTTCGTCAAACATAAAAGCATCGCATGTATTCTCAGCCCAAAAATATATGTTGCAAAAGCAATTAAAAAGGAAGCAAATGAAACTCACATACTGTATTTTGTAGTAAAAATACATATGACGGCATTGAACAATTGAACAATGTAGGGTTGACCTCGGATTCACGAACCTATATCAGGTATATATATATTTAAACATATAATCACATAATTCCTTTTATTTATTATATAATATTTATATATTAAGTGTTGTAGTTATATAACTAAATTTCAATTAAGATATATATACTTTTTTTTATATCTTCAGTTATATTATATATATATATATATTTATTTTGTAAAATAATAAATATTTATATATATAGTTATAATAATCTATATATATTTGTAATTGATATTATATCAAAAATCAATAATTTGTATATGTAATATTTATATCATTAATGTTAATAATAATAATAGTTATAATAATAATTTTACTAATGATGATAATAATGATCATAATTCCAATAATGATACTTATGTTAATAAAAATAATAATCATATTCATATTTATTTTAATAATAATAACAATAACAATAATAATAATATTATTCAAAATGAACTACCTTTAAAAAAAATCTCCTTAAAAAGAAAAGTCTCAGACCAGGCTCGAACCCGCGACCTCTCGGTTAACCGCATACACTCTAAACCATCCCTCTAACCCTCGTATCTGTTTTTAACTCACTCTTAAATCTATTAAAGCTTATTGCTGATTTCCTTATCTTCTCTAAAACAATTCGATTATAATCCCATTCTCATACAGACTTCATCATTTACTTTTATTATGTTATGCAATATAACATCTTAACTCATTATCGTCATACTCATTTTATTATCGTCATGGATTCCGCCATCACCACATAAAATTACGATCACTCCATCATTCATCATTATTTTATTTTTCGATTATCATCAACTGTAGATCATCACTATCATTGTCATATACCACGATATCATAATCATTTTCTAAACAGCAACAAATAGCAGTTGAATCACCTTGGTTTCTTGAAGGTCATAAAAAAAACAAACACATAATTAAAAGTTTACTTGTCCAACGGTTTCCTCGAGTTAGTTCTTGGGCCATCAAAATTCAAACGATCAAAAGGCCCAATATAAACACTGAGATATAGCAGCCTACTCTAGGAGCCCATTTACCCGTATCATCCTATCGATGGAGGAAACAATAACTGACGAAAGAGGGACAACAGATAGTGGGGTGGTTTATTGGTATATAATTTATTCCATTTATAATATTGGTCGGCCATTATACAATCTTCAATAAATATCGTTATTTGAAAAAGTTTAAGAGGAATACACGTCGCTGTATATAATATACATATAACAGTAAGTTTTTGGTTCAGTTTCTTCCTCATTCCTCTTGTTATTCGCTTGAAAAGTAGCAGTAACCTTAATGGGTTTTGTTTCAGGGTTTGCATTGATTCGTACAGAGGTGATAATGGTGGATGTTACGGCGGTTTGAAGGTGGTTGTGGGTGTATATGGTGATCAACGGCAGTCAAGAAGAAGGAAGCAGAAAAGTAAAACAAAAATAGAGAGTACCATGGTTGTGGTAGTTTCGAGTAGAACAAGAGCAATAGGAGTTGTAGTGATGGTTTTGTTGATTGTTGTGTATAGTGACCGGAAAAGAAGATGGTGGGTGGTGGCGGTTACCGATGGTGATCAAAGTGAGGGATGATTGATGGGTGTTCGGCTATGGTTTATTGTTTGGTATTCATCGAGTAAAAGGAAGAAACCGAAGGAGTGGTGATGGTTATTTCAAGTAGTTGTTCATATTGTTTTTAAACTGTTTTCGGTTTTCTCCTCATTCACAGACTCGAATATATAATGTATACATGATAATTTTGTTGTTAATCAAATCAGTGACATCAGTAGAATTTGTTTTAACATTTGTTTCGTAGTGATGATTGGAATCTACTTTGATTCGAGCAGACAGGAAGGACGAAGAGATGAATAAAAAATATAAAAAATATAAAAGTTGATTAGATACCTAACAGATTTTGATTCGTAGTGCATTTGATTTGTACTGATATCAATCTAAAACAGGAAACAAATCTATAGTTTGATTAATGCATGGAACTGAATCTTATTTATTTTGTAATTTTATAAAATTTATATTAATAATTAATGATTATATTAATATTAGTAATTCTATTGATATAAATGATAATACTAATTGTTAATAATAATGCTAATAATGATATCTAACAATAATATTTATAAAGATAATCATAATAATAATAATACTAATAATACTAATATTGTTGTTAATTGTAATAATGAAAGTAATAATAATATTACAATAATAACTATATTTTCATCTTGAGGATATATTTAATATATTAATTCTACAATTTATCAATTTTGTAATATCAATATTTTATATGAATACACCTATTGAATATTTAACATTCATATGTTTTATAACTGTTACAATATAAAAATAGAAAGCATTTATAGATTCAAATAATATTTTATATATATATATATATATATATATATATATATATATATATATATATATATATATATATATATATATATATATATATATATATATATATATATACAATTAATTGTTCGTGAATCGTCGAGAATATTCAAAGGTTAACTGAATCCATGTAAATAGTTCGAAAATTTTGTGACTCAACATTACAGACTTTGCTTATCGTGTCAAACATATAAAGATAAAGTTTAAATTTGGTCGGAAATTCCCGGGTCGTCACAGTACCTACCCGTTAAAGAAATTTCGTCCTGAAATTTGAGTGAGGTCATCATGGCTAATAATAAAAATACTTTCATGACGAATATGAGTTGATAAATAGAGTTTTATCATTTTTGAGTAATACAGATAAAACAATTCGATTATTTGAATAGTGCGAATGAAGTTATCACAAAAGAGTGAGATGAATAAATAAAGTTTCGTCTTAACTTTTGACTTGGTAACGGTTTGTAGTGACCCGAACTTTTCCATGTTTATATATATTAATTGAGATTGATGTTTACATGATTAAATGTTTCCAACATGTTAAGCAATCAAACTTGTTAAGACTTGATTAATTGAAATAGGTTTCATATAGACAATTGACCACCCAAGTTGACCGGTGATTCACGAACGTTAAAACTTGTAAAAAACTATATGATGACATATATATGGTTATATATATAGTTAACATGATATTATGATAAGTAAACATATCATTAATTATATTAACAATGAACTACATATGTAAAAACAAGACTACTAACTTAATGATTTTGAAACGAGACATATATGTAACGTTTATCGTTGTAACGACATTTAATGTATATATATCATATTAAGAGATATTCGTACATCATAATATCATGATAATATAATAATTTAAAATCTCTTTTGTTATTATAAACATTGGGTTAACAACATTTAACAAGATCGTTAACCTAAAGGTTTCAAAACAACACTTACATGTAACGACTAACGATGACTTAACGACTCAGTTAAAATGTATATACATGTAGTGTTTTAATATGTATTTATACACTTTTGAAAGACTTCAATACACTTATCAAAATACTTCTACTTAACAAAAATGCTTACAATTACATTCTCGTTCAGTTTCATCAACAATTCTACTCGTATGCACCCGTATTCGTACTCGTACAATACACAGCTTTTAGATGTATGTACTATTGGTATATACACTCCAATGATCAGCTCTTAGCAGCCCATGTGAGTCACCTAACACATGTGGGAACCATCATTTGGCAACTAGCATGAAATATCTCATAAGATTACAAAAATATGAGTAATCATTCATGACTTATTTACATGAAAACAAAATTACATATCCTTTATATCTAATCCATACACCAACGACCAAAAACACCTACAAACACTTTCATTCTTCAATTTTCTTCATCTAATTGAACTCTCTCAAGTTCTATCTTCAAGTTCTAAGTGTTCTTCATAAATTCCAAAAGTTCTAGTTTCATAAAATCAAGAATACTTTCAAGTTTGCTAGCTCACTTCCAATCTTGTAAGGTGATCATCCAACCTCAAGAAATCTTTGTTTCTTACAGTAGGTTATCATTCTAATACAAGGTAATAATCATATTCAAACTTTGGTTCAATTTCTATAACTATAACAATCTTATTTCAAGTGATGATCTTACTTGAACTTGTTTTCGTGTCATGATTTTGCTTCAAGAACTTTGAGCCATCCAAGGATCCATTGAAGCTAGATCCATTTTTCTCTTTTCCAGTAGGTTCATCCAAGGAACTTAAGGTAGTAATGATGTTCATAACATCATTCGATTCATACATATAAAGCTATCTTATTCGAAGGTTTAAACTTGTAATCACTAGAACATAGTTTAGTTAATTCTAAACTTGTTCGCAAACAAAAGTTAATCCTTCTAACTTGACTTTTAAAATCAACTAAACACATGTTCTATATCTATATGATATGCTAACTTAATGATTTAAAACCTGGAAACACGAAAAACACCGTAAAACCGGATTTACGCCGTCGTAGTAACACCGCGGGCTGTTTTGGGTTAGTTAATTAAAAACTATGATAAACTTTGATTTAAAAGTTGTTATTCTGAGAAAATGATTTTTATTATGAACATGAAACTATATCCAAAAATTATGGTTAAACTCAAAGTGGAAGTATGTTTTCTAAAATGGTCACCTAGACGTCGTTCTTTCGACTGAAATGACTACCTTTACAAAAACGACTTGTAACTTATTTTTCCGACTAGAAACCTATACTTTTTTTGTTTAGATTCATAAAATAGAGTTCAATATGAAATCATAGCAATTTGATTCACTCAAAACGGATTTAAAATGAAGAAGTTATGGGTAAAACAAGATTGGATAATTTTTCTCATTTTAGCTACGTGAAAATTGGTAACAAATCTATTCCAACCATAACTTAATCAACTTGTATTATATATTATGTAATCTTGAGATACCATAGACACGTATACAATGTTTCGACCTATCATGTCGACACATCTATATATATTTCGGAACAACCATAGACACTCTATATGTGAATGTTGGAGTTAGCTATACAGGGTTGAGGTTGATTCCAAAATATATATAGTTTGAGTTGTGATCAATACTGAGATACGTATACACTGGGTCGTGGATTGATTCAAGATAATATTTATCGATTTATTTCTGTACATCTAACTGTGGACAACTAGTTGTAGGTTACTAACGAGGACAGCTGACTTAATAAACTTAAAACATCAAAATATATTAAAAGTGTTGTAAATATATTTTGAACATACTTTGATATATATGTATATATTGTTATAGGTTCGTGAATCAACCAGTGGCCAAGTCTTACTTCCCGACGAAGTAAAAATCTGTGAAAGTGAGTTATAGTCCCACTTTTAAAATCTAACATTTTTGGGATGAGAATACATGCAGGTTTTATAAATGATTTACAAAATAGACACAAGTACGTGAAACTACATTCTATGGTTGAATTATCGAAATCGAATATGCCCCTTTTTATTAAGTCTGGTAATCTAAGAATTAGGGAACAGACACCCTAATTGACGCGAATCCTAAAGATAGATCTATTGGGCCTAACAAACCCCATCCAAAGTACCGGATGCTTTAGTACTTCGAAATTTATATCATATCCGAAGGGTGTCCCGGAATGATGGGGATATTCTTATATATGCATCTTGTTATTGTCGGTTACCAGGTGTTCACCATATGAATGATTTTTATCTCTATGTATGGGATGTGTATTGAAATATGAAATCTTGTGGTCTATTGTTACGATTTGATATATATAGGTTAAACCTATAACTCACCAACATTTTTGTTGACGTTTTAAGCATGTTTATTCTCAGGTGATTATTAAGAGCTTCCGCTGTCGCATACTTAAATAAGGACAAGATTTGGAGTCCATGCTTGTATGATATTGTGTAAAAACTGCATTCAAGAAACTTATTTTGTTGTAACATATTTGTATTGTAAACCATTATGTAATGGTCGTGTGTAAACAGGATATTTTAGATTATCATTATTTGATAATCTACGTAAAGCTTTTTAAACCTTTATTGATGAAATAAAGGTTATGGTTTGTTTAAAAATGAATGCAGTCTTTGAAAAACGTCTCATATAGAGGTCAAAACCTCGCAACGAAATCAATTAATATGGAACGTTTTTAATCAATAAGAACGGGACATTTCAGTTGGTATCCGAGCGTTGGTCTTAGAGAACCAGAAAATTTGCATTAGTGTGTCTTATCGAGTTTGTTAGGATGCATTAGTGAGTCTGGACTTCGACCGTGTTTTCTTTAAAAATGATTACTTAACATTTTTGTTGGAAACTATATATTTTTAACATATGAATATTATGTGATATATTAATCTCTTAACGTGTTTGATATTATGTGATAGATGTCTACCTCTAGAACAAGTCCCATTGACTCACCTAATAATAATGAAGAGTCAAATGTAAATTGGAATGATTTGTGGACTGATTCACAAGTTCCCGAAGAGGAACCGGAAGAAGAGTCGGAACCGGAAGAAGAATCGGAACCGGAAGAAGAATCGGAACCGGATGAAGAAATAGAACCGGTGGGGGAAATAATAAAACGGTTAAGTAAAAGAAAATCCTCAACCAACCGACCAAAGTTAATTATGGTCAATGGTGTTTCCGCCAAGGAAGCAAAATATTGGGAGGATTACCAATTCTCCGATGAATCGGATTCCGACGAGAATTCCGATGATGTTATAGAAATTACCCCAACTGAATTTAAAAAGGCAAAAGAAAATAATAAGGGAAAGGGCATAAAAATAGAGAAATCTAATTCCAACCCCGATGAACTTTATATGTATCGTCAACCCCCTAAGTCCTTAAGTTGTAACAATGACCCGGGAACCTCTAAACCACCAGGTTTTTCTAAACCAATGTGGACAACGACGGCTCGTATTAGGGGAACATCATATATCCCTAGAAACTTGGCAAAACGAACCAAAACCGAAGACGAAGAAATGAGCGAGTCGGAATAAGATAGTTGTATTCGTGTGGTGTAATATATGGAATATAGTGTTCTTATGCTTTATGATATATGTAAAAATTGCTTGTATTAATAAGTATTTTTTTATGAATCTAACTCTTGTCTATTTTACAGTTTAAAAACACAAAATGGATAGACAACCCAATATTTTAAGAGACCTACCCGGAGACATGATTGATGAAATCTTGTCTAGAGTCGGCCAGAATTCTTCGGCACAACTATTTAAGGCGAGATCAGTTTGTAAGACATTCGAAGAACGTTCCAAGAATGTCTTGGTTTATAAGAGACTTTCGTTTGAAAGATGGGGGATATCACATTGGGAAACCCATAAGTTACGATGTGTTTACTTTGACGCATATATTGCGGGGAACCCAAATGCTATTTTACGCAACGGGTTAAGAAATTATTTTGACTCAATATATCCGAATATTGGACTTCGTGATTTAGAAAAAGCGGCTAACATGCAACATAAAGAAGCATGTTATGCTTACGGATTAGTAATGTTCGCTTCTCACCAAAGTGAGAACAAGAACATCGGGCTACAACTATTAAACAAAACGTTTCCACAAGTGACGGAGTCGGTAATTGGGGTAAGAAATGAGGTTTTTAGATTATTACGGGACTGTTGGACATTACGTAACCCTCGTCCCTTTGATGACGTTACAACACGCTGTCTTATCAACGGCCATAACGGTTATGTTGCACAAGACCAAGGATGGGAAGTAGTCCTAGTAAAACCAGAATGCATGACTTGTTTCTGGACGTATGAATTACGAGTCTTTATTGCCTTTGCTGAACGACTTGTGTACTAGCTAGAATTGTCTTCACAACTATCATGTATCAAAGTTATTGTGTGTTATATTTCATGCTTTATGTAAAATAAGCGGTATTGTAAGTTTGTAAAATATTGTATAAAAGTTTGAACGCGAAATATTATTATAATCAGTTTTTCATATAGAATTGTAGTAGTTGAATTGTATATTAGCTACTAAGTATGAACTTAACGGGTAGGTACTACCCGAATTTAAACTTATAAAACGCTAATATGAAGAAAAAGCTTTTATAAATGAGTTCATATTATGCTACGAAATACTATTAACTACTCTTAATATTCTGTATGATTAACTTGTTCCATTTAACTATTTTGAAGGAAATGGCACCGACTACTCGACACACCGTGAATATGAATGAAGAGGAATTCCGTACTTTTCTAGCTTCAAACATAGCCGCAGTACAGGCTGCGCTACATACCAACAATAACCTTGGATCTAGCAGTACAGGAAATCGTGTAGGATGCACCTACAAAGAATTCACTGCCTGCAAACCTTTGGAATTTGATGGAACCGAAGGACCGATCGGATTGAAACGGTGGACCGAGAAGGTTGAATCGGTGTTTGCCATAAGTAAGTGTACTGAAGAGGACAAAGTGAAGTACGCTACGCATACCTTCACAGGTTCTGCGTTAACATGGTGGAATACCTATCTAGAGCAAGTGGGACAAGATGATGCGTACGCACTACCGTGGTCAGCATTCAAGCACTTGATGAACGAGAAGTACCGTCCCAGAACCGAGGTCAATAAGCTCAAGACAGAACTTAGAGGGTTACGAACCCAAGGATTTGATATTACCACGTACGAAAGACGATTCACAGAATTGTGCCTATTGTGTCTGGGAGCATTCGAAGATGAGGAAGAGAAGATCGACGCGTTTGTGAAAGGATTACCGGAAAGAATCCAAGAAGATATAAGTTCACACGAGCCCGCCTCCATACAACAGGCATGTAGAATGGCTCACAAACTAGTGAACCAGATTGAAGAAAGAATTAAAGAACAGACTGCTGAAGAGGCCAATGTGAAGCAAGTCAAAAGAAAGTGGGAGGAAAACGGTGATAAGAATCACCAATACAACAACAACAGCAATTACAACAATAATCGCAACAATTATCCCAACAATCGCAACATCAATCGCAACTACAACAAACGGCCCAACAACAACAACAACAACAACAACAACAACAACAGCAACTACAACAATCATCTCAACAACAATAATAACCGCAACAACAACAACAATCAGAAGCAACTATGCCAAAGGTGTGAAAAGAATCACTCGGGGTTCTGCACCAAATTTTGCAACAAGTGTAAAAGAAATGGTCATAGCGCGGCGAAGTGTGAGGTCTACGGACCAGGGGTTAATAGAACGAAAGGAACAAATGGTGTCGGAACGAGTAATGGCGGAGCAAGTAGTGTCGGAGCAAGTTATGCCAATGTAGTTTGTTATAAATGTGGAAAACCAGGCCACATTATTAGAAATTGCCCGAACCAGGAGAACACGAATGGACAAGGCCGTGGAAGAGTTTTCAATATTAATGCGGTAGAGGCACAGGAAGACCCGGAGCTTGTTACGGGTACGTTTCTTATTGACAATAAATCTGCTTACGTTTTATTTGATTCGGGTGCGGATAGAAGCTATATGAGTAGAGATTTTTGTGCTAAATTAAGTTGTCCATTGACGCCTTTGGATAGTAAATTTTTACTCGAATTAGCAAATGGTAAATTAATTTCAGCAGATAATATATGTCGGAATCGAGAAATTAAACTGGTTAGCGAAACATTTAAGATTGATTTGATACCAGTAGAGTTAGGGAGTTTTGATGTGATAATCGGTATGGACTGGTTGAAAGAAGTGAAAGCGGAGATCGTTTGTTACAAAAATGCAATTCGCATTATACGAGAAAAAGGAAAACCCTTAATGGTGTACGGAGAAAAGGGCAACACGAAGCTACATCTTATTAGTAATTTGAAGGCACAAAAACTAATAAGAAAAGGTTACTATGCTGTTCTAGCACACGTCGAGAAAGTACAAACTGAAGAAAAGAGCATCAATGATGTTCCCATTGCAAAAGAATTTCCCGATGTATTTCCGAAAGAATTACCGGGATTACCCCCACATCGATCCGTTGAATTTCAAATAGATCTTGTACCAGGAGCTGCACCAATAGCTCGTGCTCCTTACAGACTAGCACCCAGCGAGATGAAAGAACTGCAAAGCCAATTACAAGAACTTTTAGAGCGTAGTTTCATTCGACCAAGCACATCACCGTGGGGAGCTCCTGTTTTGTTTGTCAAGAAGAAAGATGGTACATTCAGGTTGTGTATCGACTACCGAGAGTTGAACAAACTTACCATCAAGAACCGCTACCCACTACCGAGAATCGACGACTTATTTGATCAACTACAAGGCTCGTCTGTTTATTCAAAGATTGACTTACGTTCCGGGTATCATCAAATGCGGGTGAAAGAAGATGATATTCCAAAGACTGCTTTCAGAACACGTTACGGTCATTACGAGTTTATGGTCATGCCGTTTGGTTTAACTAATGCACCAGCTGTGTTCATGGACCTTATGAACCGAGTGTGTGGACCATACCTTGACAAGTTTGTCATTGTTTTCATTGATGACATACTTATTTACTCAAAGAATGACCAAGAACACGGTGAACATTTGAGAAAGGTGTTAGAAGTATTGAGGAAGGAAGAATTGTACGCTAAGTTTTCAAAGTGTGCATTTTGGTTGGAAGAAGTTCAATTCCTCGGTCACATAGTGAACAAAGAAGGTATTAAGGTGGATCCGGCAAAGATAGAAACTGTTGAAAAGTGGGAAACCCCGAAAACTCCGAAACACATACGCCAGTTTTTAGGACTAGCTGGTTACTACAGAAGGTTCATCCAAGACTTTTCCAGAATAGCAAAACCCTTGACTGCATTAACGCATAAAGGGAAGAAATTTGAATGGAATGATGAACAAGAGAAAGCGTTTCAGTTATTGAAGAAAAAGCTAACTACGGCACCTATATTATCATTGCCTGAAGGGAATGATGATTTTGTGATTTATTGTGACGCATCAAAGCAAGATCTCGGTTGTGTATTAATGCAACGAACGAAGGTGATTGCTTATGCGTCTAGACAATTGAAGATTCACGAACAAAATTATACGACGCATGATTTGGAATTAGGCGCGGTTGTTTTTGCATTAAAGACTTGGAGGCACTACTTATATGGGGTCAAAAGTATTATATATACCGACCACAAAAGTCTTCAACACATATTTAATCAGAAACAACTGAATATGAGGCAGCGTAGGTGGATTGAATTATTGAATGATTACGATTTTGAGATTCGTTACCACCCGGGGAAGGCAAATGTGGTAGCCGATGCCTTGAGCAGGAAGGATAGAGAACCCATTCGAGTAAAATCTATGAATATAATGATTCATAATAACATTACTACTCAAATAAAGGAGGCGCAACAAGGAGTTTTAAAAGAGGGAAATTTAAAGGATGAAATACCCAAAGGATCGGAGAAGCATCTTAATATTCGGGAAGACGGAACCCGGTATAGGGCTGAAAGGATTTGGGTACCAAAATTTGGAGATATGAGAGAAATGGTACTTAGAGAAGCTCATAAAACCAGATACTCAATACATCCTGGAACGGGGAAGATGTACAAGGATCTCAAGAAACATTTTTGGTGGCCGGGTATGAAAGCCGATGTTGCTAAATACGTAGGAGAATGTTTGACGTGTTCTAAGGTCAAAGCTGAGCATCAGAAACCATCAGGTCTACTTCAACAACCCGAAATCCCGGAATGGAAATGGGAAAACATTACCATGGATTTCATCACTAAATTGCCAAGGACTGCAAGTGGTTTTGATACTATTTGGGTAATAGTTGATCGTCTCACCAAATCAGCACACTTCCTACCAATAAGAGAAGATGACAAGATGGAGAAGTTAGCACGACTGTATTTGAAGGAAGTCGTCTCCAGACATGGAATACCAATCTCTATTATCTCTGATAGGGATGGCAGATTTATTTCAAGATTCTGGCAGACATTACAGCAAGCATTAGGAACTCGTCTAGACATGAGTACTGCCTATCATCCACTAACTGATGGGCAGAGCGAAAGGACGATACAAACGCTTGAAGACATGCTACGAGCATGTGTTATTGATTTCGGAAACAGTTGGGATCGACATCTACCGTTAGCAGAATTTTCCTACAACAACAGCTACCATTCAAGCATTGAGATGGCGCCGTTTGAAGCACTTTATGGTAGAAAGTGCAGGTCTCCGATTTGTTGGAGTGAAGTGGGGGATAGACAGATTACGGGTCCGGAGATTATACAAGAAACTACCGAGAAGATCATCCAAATTCAACAACGGTTGAAAACCGCCCAAAGTCGACAAAAGAGCTACGTTGACATTAAAAGAAAAGATATAGAATTTGAAATTGGAGAGATGGTCATGCTTAAAGTTGCACCTTGGAAAGGCGTTGTTTGATTTGGTAAACGAGGGAAATTAAATCCAAGGTATATTGGACCATTCAAGATTATTGATCGTGTCGGACCAGTAGCTTACCGACTTGAGTTACCTCAACAACTCGCGGCTGTACATAACACTTTCCACGTCTCGAATTTGAAGAAATGTTTTGCTAAAGAAGATCTCACTATTCCGTTAGATGAAATCCAAATCAACGAAAAACTCCAATTCATCGAAGAACCCGTCGAAATAATGGATCGTGAGGTTAAAAGACTTAAGCAAAACAAGATACCAATTGTTAAGGTTCGATGGAATGCTCGTAGAGGACCCGAGTTCACCTGGGAGCGTGAAGATCAGATGAAGAAGAAATACCCGCATCTATTTCCAGAAGATTCGTCAACACCTTCAACAGCTTAAAATTTCGGGACGAAATTTATTTAACGGGTAGGTACTGTAGTGACCCGAACTTTTCCATGTTTATATATATTAATTGAGATTGATGTTTACATGATTAAATGTTTCCAACATGTTAAGCAATCAAACTTGTTAAGACTTGATTAATTGAAATAGGTTTCATATAGACAATTGACCACCCAAATTGACCGGTGATTCACGAACGTTAAAACTTGTAAAAAACTATATGATGACATATATATGGTTATATATATAGTTAACATGATATTATGATAAGTAAACATATCATTAATTATATTAACAATGAACTACATATGTAAAAACAAGACTACTAACTTAATGATTTTGAAACGAGACATATATGTAACGTTTATCGTTGTAACGACATTTAATGTATATATATCATATTAAGAGATATTCGTACATCATAATATCATGATAATATAATAATTTAAAATCTCTTTTGTTATTATAAACATTGGGTTAACAACATTTAACAAGATCGTTAACCTAAAGGTTTCAAAACAACACTTACATGTAACGACTAACGATGACTTAACGACTCAGTTAAAATGTATATACATGTAGTGTTTTAATATGTATTTATACACTTTTGAAAGACTTCAATACACTTATCAAAATACTTCTACTTAACAAAAATGCTTACAATTACATTCTCGTTCAGTTTCATCAACAATTCTACTCGTATGCACCCGTATTCGTACTCGTACAATACACAGCTTTTAGATGTATGTACTATTGGTATATACACTCCAATGATCAGCTCTTAGCAGCCCATGTGAGTCACCTAACACATGTGGGAACCATCATTTGGCAACTAGCATGAAATATCTCATAAGATTACAAAAATATGAGTAATCATTCATGACTTATTTACATGAAAACAAAATTACATATCCTTTATATCTAATCCATACACCAACGACCAAAAACACCTACAAACACTTTCATTCTTCAATTTTCTTCATCTAATTGAACTCTCTCAAGTTCTATCTTCAAGTTCTAAGTGTTCTTCATAAATTCCAAAAGTTCTAGTTTCATAAAATCAAGAATACTTTCAAGTTTGCTAGCTCACTTCCAATCTTGTAAGGTGATCATCCAACCTCAAGAAATCTTTGTTTCTTACAGTAGGTTATCATTCTAATACAAGGTAATAATCATATTCAAACTTTAGTTCAATTTCTATAACTATAACAATCTTATTTCAAGTGATGATCTTACTTGAACTTGTTTTCGTGTCATGATTTTGCTTCAAGAACTTTGAGCCATCCAAGGATCCATTGAAGCTAGATCCATTTTTCTCTTTTCCAGTAGGTTCATCCAAGGAACTTAAGGTAGTAATGATGTTCATAACATCATTCGATTCATACATATAAAGCTATCTTATTCGAAGGTTTAAACTTGTAATCACTAGAACATAGTTTAGTTAATTCTAAACTTGTTCGCAAACAAAAGTTAATCCTTCTAACTTGACTTTTAAAATCAACAAAACACATGTTCTATATCTATATGATATGCTAACTTAATGATTTAAAACCTGGAAACACGAAAAACACCGTAAAACCGGATTTACGCCGTCGTAGTAACACCGCGGGCTGTTTTGGGTTAGTTAATTAAAAACTATGATAAACTTTGATTTAAAAGTTGTTATTCTGAGAAAATGATTTTTATTATGAACATGAAACTATATCCAAAAATTATGGTTAAACTCAAAGTGGAAGTATGTTTTCTAAAATGGTCACCTAGACGTCGTTCTTTCGACTGAAATGACTACCTTTACAAAAACGACTTGTAACTTATTTTTCCGACTAGAAACCTATACTTTTTTTGTTTAGATTCATAAAATAGAGTTCAATATGAAATCATAGCAATTTGATTCACTCAAAACGGATTTAAAATGAAGAAGTTATGGGTAAAACAAGATTGGATAATTTTTCTCATTTTAGCTACGTGAAAATTGGTAACAAATCTATTCCAACCATAACTTAATCAACTTGTATTATATATTATGTAATCTTGAGATACCATAGACACGTATACAATGTTTTGACCTATCATGTCGACACATCTATATATATTTCGGAACAACCATAGACACTCTATATGTGAATGTTGGAGTTAGCTATACAGGGTTGAGGTTGATTCCAAAATATATATAGTTTGAGTTGTGATCAATACTGAGATACGTATACACTGGGTCGTGGATTGATTCAAGATAATATTTATCGATTTATTTCTGTACATCTAACTGTGGACAACTAGTTGTAGGTTACTAACGAGGACAGCTGACTTAATAAACTTAAAACATCAAAATATATTAAAAGTGTTGTAAATATATTTTGAACATACTTTGATATATATGTATATATTGTTATAGGTTCGTGAATCAACCAGTGGCCAAGTCTTACTTCCCGACGAAGTAAAAATCTGTGAAAGTGAGTTATATTCCCACTTTTAAAATCTAACATTTTTGGGATGAGAATACATGCAGGTTTTATAAATGATTTACAAAATAGACACAAGTACGTGAAACTACATTCTATGGTTGAATTATCGAAATCGAATATGCCCCTTTTTATTAAGTCTGGTAATCTAAGAATTAGGGAACAGACACCCTAATTGACGCGAATCCTAAAGATAGATCTATTGGGCCTAACAAACCCCATCCAAAGTACCGGATGCTTTAGTACTTCGAAATTTATATCATATCCGAAGGGTGTCCCGGAATGATGGGGATATTCTTATATATGCATCTTGTTATTGTCGGTTACCAGGTGTTCACCATATGAATGATTTTTATCTCTATGTATGGGATGTGTATTGAAATATGAAATCTTGTGGTCTATTGTTACGATTTGATATATATAGGTTAAACCTATAACTCACCAACATTTTTGTTGACGTTTTAAGCATGTTTATTCTCAGGTGATTATTAAGAGCTTCCGCTGTCGCATACTTAAATAAGGACAAGATTTGGAGTCCATGCTTGTATGATATTGTGTAAAAACTGCATTCAAGAAACTTATTTTGTTGTAACATATTTGTATTGTAAACCATTATGTAATGGTCGTGTGTAAACAGGATATTTTAGATTATCATTATTTGATAATCTACGTAAAGCTTTTTAAACCTTTATTGATGAAATAAAGGTTATGGTTTGTTTAAAAATGAATGCAGTCTTTGAAAAACGTCTCATATAGAGGTCAAAACCTCGCAACGAAATCAATTAATATGGAACGTTTTTAATCAATAAGAACGGGACATTTCACGGTTGAATCCCGGAATTCAAGGAATTTAGAGAAAATCTCCAAAATTTAAAAGATTTAATTCTTCGACAAATAAGGAAATTAAGATCTCTATAATTAAATACGGTGATCTGCCTCGATTATTCTGTCTATATCTCCATTATAAATTTACCTTTTTCGCTCCATTTGTTTTCACCACATCTATACTCAATTTCTAAATTCAAAAGATTGTGAAAATGCTTAATCCAGTTCTGATTCTTGTTCTTATCCACACTATCGCAACAATCATTCTCCTTTTTCGACTTCCTCCGGAGGAATCTGTTTTCTTCCACTTCGCCCTTGGGGTTATAGTATTTTTAATTCTCCCGTGTCTTTATGTTGCGATAAACATTGATATGCACGGTTTGTAATTTCTGTGTTTGTGATCGGCTGTATATTTCTTGTTATGTTTCGGAGCTCCATGCTCTTGTTTTCTCTTCCCGATTCTAGATTAAGTTAATAATGATCCAGAATTCGTAGGTATAGAGTTTCGAATGATTATAATGTTTTAAGCAGGAAGGAACGTGATTGTACGATTTGATTTTCAAATTTATCAACATCACGAAAGATAGAACCATCAAGAATACATTTTCTTGATATGTTCAGAAGTTAAGTAGAATGAAAGAGTTATGTAACATGGCACATGATGATGGTATGATCTACTATGAATCATCATCACGTTTCATTAGAAACTCAGCATGCCTTACTGTAATATAATCACGTTGGCCAAGCGCCATTATATTATACTAACTCATGCTTCAATTCTCAACACTTCTCCACAATTCATTCATAATTTATACTTAGATTTTTCAGAAATTTCCAATATAATGAAATACCGAAAACACGCAGAGGTAGATAATTTCGGACAAGAATATTTATGAAATATCCTCAGAAATATTGAAGATATTTATGATGATATTTTGGAGTTTCTAAGTTCGAAGATTGATGAAGAAAGATTTTCCGCAAGATTTTAACATGACTTTAGAACAAGATATTCTCTAATGATTTCGGTGGATCCAGAATTACCTGGATTCTTTGAATATAGGGTTTGGTCCTTGTATTTATCCTTGGTCTCCTTCATGATTTGCTCAATCCATTTTTCATTACCAAATTTTCTATCGAGCATTCCTAACACTTCCTTCTTATCATCAACTATTGGCCATTAAGACCATCTACAACATGCTACTTCGTTAGCATTTTCAAAGTTAACGGATCTGGGTCATCGGTTATCAAACTGAGGTGGTTTCAGGAGAATTGTATTTTTAGATGATTAAACGCTGATGGTAATATGGTGGAATATAAAAGATTCTCAAGTAATAATAAAGAGTACGCATATATATCAAGGTTATAATAAGGTTATTTCGAATGAAAAGTCGGAGTTGACTTGCTGGAGCTGTTACAAAATTGGCTACTTTGAAAGGGATTACCAAATCATTTTGGGTAATAATAACACTAAAGGAATTAGTACAGCTACGTGTTAAACGTTTACTCAGTTTCCGAGGATTTTTCAGGTGCATAACTATATGCATCAATCTTTTCTTCCGTAGATAAAGTGTGGTTGGTTCATTCTCTCGATTGAGGTGTTTTCAAGAATCAAGAAAGATTTGATCACAGATTATAATCGTCAAGATACGAATGAGGTTTAAGATGAAATCAAGTGGCAAACTTGAAGAATTATTTAGTTTCATATGTTATAATCAGTATTTTAATTCATTTTAATTGTCCAATATTATTCGTCCACAGTCGATAGTCAACATTTAACAGTCTAATAGTTCACATATAGTTAAATATATAACATTCGAATTAATTAATACGTATCGTGACCCGTGTACCGGTCTCAGTATTGATCACAACTCAAACTATATATATATATTTTGGAATCAACCTCAACCCTGTATAGCTAACTCCGTCATTTGCATATAGAGTGTCTATAGTTGTTCCAAGATAAATATATAGATGGGTCAATATGATATGTCGAAACCTTGTATACGTGTCCCGTTATTTAAAGTGCGTAAAATAAATACAGAAATTAAATGACGATAAATAAAATTGCGAGAATGTAAATTGCGATAATTAAATTACGATAAATAAAATGTAACCAGTTAGCTAGGAACAGTTAGCGTGGATTCTTAACAATATTTCAATTAGTTAGTTCGTTTGTTTCTAACAAATTTTACTTTATCCGATGATTTCTTCATTATGCCACTTGTTGAATTTTGATAGGTCAAAATCCAAATATGAAATTGAAAGGAAATGGTTATTCTGCGGTGAACAGATTCATATATCGGTTAATGTAAACATGATAATAGATGATCATTGAATCAGATTTGAAGAATGTACAGTGTAACTTATTAATGTGAAATCTAAATATTCCTCGGGTATTACCTACCCGTTAAAATATTTTCACCATTAACATTTTGTACAAAAGAATTTTTAATTATAATCTTTATGAAAACATATATACATATATATTTTCTTCAGATGTAATTATGGATTTAATGAGTCAATATAATATTAGACTCATTTGATTTACCGTTGGAATAAAAATATATAATCTCTAGAACATTAGAGATTACATAATCGTCATGTAGAACAAAGGTAATTGATATAGAACTATATGTAGAACAAAGATAGTTGGTGTAGAACGATACGTAGAACGAAAATTATGCTCGATGTACAGAATGAGATGTTAAGGCTTGTGTTGTTGATGGTACAGCTGTTGATACTGGTGGTACTGTTGGTTCCAGTGATGCTGCTGAAGCTGGTAAGTTTTGCACCATATTCTCCAAAGCTACTACTCGAGCGCAAAGCTCGTTGACTTCTTTTATTATTCCGGGATGATTGTCGGTTGGAACAAGCGAATGAATAAGATTTAGAATATGAGTTGTGATATAGTCGTGGCGAAATACTCTGGAAATGAGAGAGAAAATGGTGTTTCGGGCAGGTTCGCCGGTAAGTGCATCAGGTTCTTCACCAAGAGGGAAATGTGGTGGATGGAAGGGATCATCTTCTTCTTGTCTACATTGATTAAGTTTACTTCGAATCCATCAGATAAATTGGGGATGGCTGATTGATTGATTCATTCTGGTGACGCTGATTCTGGGGCTGGAGTGGGACTTCATATTGGAATTCGAGAGGCTTGAACTAGTGGTGAGTTCCATTTTGCTCGGTTAGATAAAGAGTTTTTGGTATGAAATGAATTTCGGATATCGAATGATATTCTAATTACATAAAATATCTATGTATAGTACAGAAGATCTCGTAGATTACGGAGAGAATTAAGGAAACGTGTCAGATAAAGTCTACAGTAACAGATACGCTAAGATATGAATTTATCTATAAACTATCTATCAAATAAGTGCAAGAAGTCGTGTCTAGACTTAGGAATGATAAGCAGGTAAATTTTCCACTAGGAATGACAAATAATACTTATAATATGCAGCTAAGGTCGAAGTCCAGACTCGCTAATGCATCCTAACAACTATCAGTTAGACACACTAATGCAAGACCTGGTTCGCTAAGACCACCGCTCTGATACCAACTGAAACGACCCGTCCTAATCCACTTGGACGAAGTCATCAACATTTGGTCCCATTGTGAGGTCTGTCCTAAATATGCAGGAATGACTCCAAGTAATATGAGCAAATGCACAGCGGAAGACTTCTTTCATACCTGAGAATAAACATGCTTAAAAGTGTCAACCAAAAGGTTGGTGAGTTCATAGGTTTATCATAACAATAATTTCAATATATTAATAGACCACAAGATTTCAGTTTATATATATATATGAACACTCGCAAGTGTATAAAAGTATTCTAAGTGGTTGAGCACTTGGTAACCATACTTAACATTTAATCAACGTCGCATATTCCCTTTATTATGAAATCTCAGTACACCGTACCAAGTGTAGTCACCAAAATGAAGTACTGTGCAATCGTTGAATACTGGTCGTCCAGTCCGGTTGGGGTTGTAAGGCCCGATAGATCTATCAACAGGATTCGCGTTTACAATACCACATGTAAATAGTAGTTACGAAGCTACAGGGAAGTATGCCAGTGGTACAACTCAATGTAGAATATATTTTTAAGTACTTGTGTCTATTTCGTCAAACATAAAAGCATCGCATGTATTCTCAGCCCAAAAATATATGTTGCAAAAGCAATTAAAAAGGGAGCAAATGAAACTCACATACTGTATTTTGTAGTAAAAATACATATGACGGCATTGAACAATTGAACAATGTAGGGTTGACCTCGGATTCACGAACCTATATCAGGTATATATATATTAAAACATATAATCACATAATTCCTTTTATTTATTATATAATATTTATATATTAAGTGTTGTAGTTATATAACTAAATTTCAATTAAGATATATATACTTTTTTTTATATCTTCAGTTATATTTTATATATATATATATATTTATTTTGTAAAATAATAAATATTTATATATAGTTATATTAATCTATATATATTTGTAATTGATATTATATCAAAAATCAATAATTTGTATATGTAATATTTATATCATTAATGTTAATAATAATAATAATAGTTATAATAATAATTTTACTAATGATGATAATAATAATCATAATTCTAATAATGATACTTATGTTAATAAAAATAATAATCATATTTATATTTATTTTAATAATAATAACAATAACAATAATAATAATATTATTAAAAATGAACTACCTTTAAAAAAAATCTCCTTAAAAAGAAAAGTCTCAGACCAGGCTCGAACCCGCGACCTCTCGGTTAACCGCATACACTCTAAACCATCCCTCTAACCCTTGTATCTGTTTTTAACTCACTCTTAAATCTATTAAAGCTTATTGCTGATTTCCTTATCTTCTCTAAAACAATTCGATTATAATCCCATTCTCATACAGACTTCATCATTTACTTTTATTATGTTATGCAATATAACATCTTAACTCATTATCGTCATACTCATATTATTATCGTCATGGATTCCGCCATCACCACATAAAATTACGATCACTCCATCATTCATCATTATTTTATTTTTCGATTATCATCAACTGTAGATCATCACTATCATTGTCATATACCACGATATCATAATCATTTTCTAAACAGCAACAAATAGCAGTTGAATCACCTTGGTTTCTTGAAGGTCATAAAAAAAACAAACACATAATTAAAAGTTTACTTGTCCAACGGTTTCCTCGAGCTAGTTCTTGGGCCATCAAAATTCAAACGATCAAAAGGCCCAATATAAACACTGAGATATAGCAGCCTACTCTAGGAGCCCATTTACCCGTATCATCCTATCGATGGAGGAAACAATAACTGATGAAAGAGGGACAACAGATAGTGGGGTGGTTTATTGGTATATAATTTATTCCATTTATAATATTGGTCGGCCATTATACAATCTTCAATAAATATCGTTATTTGAAAAAGTTTAAGAGGAATACACGTCGCTGTATATAATATACATATAACAGTAAGTTTTTGGTTCAGTTTCTTCCTCATTCCTCTTGTTATTCGCTTGAAAAGTAGCAGTAACCTTAATGGGTTTTGTTTCCGGGTTTGCATTGATTCGTACAGAGGTGATAATGGTGGATGTTACGGCGGTTTGAAGGTGGTTGTGGGTGTATATGGTGATCAACGGCAGTCAAGAAGAAGGAAGCAGAAAAGTAAAACAAAAATAGAGAGTACCATGGTTGTGGTAGTTTCGAGTAGAACAAGAGCAATAGGAGTTGTAGTGATGGTTTTGTTGATTGTTGTGTATAGTGACCGGAAAAGAAGATGGTGGGTGGTGGCGGTTACCGATGGTGATCAAAGTGAGGGATGATTGATGGGTGTTCGGCTATGGTTTATTGTTTGGTATTCATCGAGTAAAAGGAAGAAACCGAAGGAGTGGTGATGGTTATTTCAAGTAGTTGTTCATATTGTTTTTAAACTGTTTTCGGTTTTCTCCTCATTCACAGACTCGAATATATAATGTATACATGATAATTTTGTTGTTAATCAAATCAGTGACATCAGTAGAATTTGTTTTAACATTTGTTTCGTAGTGATGATTGGAATCTACTTTGATTCGAGCAGACAGGAAGGACGAAGAGATGAATAAAAAATATAAAAAATATAAAAGTTGATTAGATACCTAACAGATTTTGATTCGTAGTGCATTTGATTTGTACTGATATCAATCTAAAACAGGAAACAAATCTATAGTTTGATTAATGCATGGAACTGAATCTTATTTATTTTGTAATTTTATAAAATTTATATTAATAATTAATGATTATATTAATATTAGTAATTCTATTGATATAAATGATAATACTAATTGTTAATAATAATGCTAATAATGATATCTAACAATAATATTTATAAAGATAATCATAATAATAATAATACTAATAATACTAATATTGTTGTTAATTGTAATAATGAAAGTAATAATAATATTACAATAATAACTATATTTTCATCTTGTAGATATATTTAATATATTAATTCTACAATTTATCAATTTTGTAATATCAATATATTATATGAATACACCTATTGAATATTTAACATTCATATGTTTTATAACTGTTACAATATAAAAATAGAAAGCATTTATAGATTCAAATAATATTTATATATATATATATATATATATATATATATATATATATATATATATATATATATATATATATATATATATATATATATATATATATATATATATATATATATTTACAATTAATTGTTCATGAATCGTGGAGAATATTCAAAGGTTAACTGAATCCATGTAAATAGTTCGAAAATTTTGTGACTCAACATTACAGACTTTGCTTATCGTGTCAAACATATAAAGATAAAGTTTAAATTTGGTCGGAAATTCCCGGGTCGTCACACAGTATATGTTAGATTATCATTATTTAATAATCTACGTAATGTTTTTAAAATCTTTATTGATAAAATAAAGGTTATGGTTGTTTTAAAAATGAATGCAGTCTTTGAAAAATGTCTCATATAGAGGTCAAAACCTCGCAACGAAATCAATTAATATGGAACGTTTATAATCAATATGAATGGGACATTTCAGTTAGTATCCGAGCGTTGGTCTTAGAGATCCAGAAAATTTGCATTAGTGTGTCTTATCGAGTTTGTTAGGATGCATTAGTGAGTCTGGACTTCGACCGTGTTTTCTTTAAAAATGATTGCTTAACATTTTTGTTGGAAACTATATATTATTAACATGTAAATATTATGTGATATATTAATCTCTTAACATGTTTGATATTGTGTGATAGATGCCTACCTCTAGCACAAACCCCATTGACTCACCTAATAATAACGAAGAGTCGAATATATATTGGCAAGATTCACAAGTTTTCGAAGAACTGGAAGAAGAGGAAACGGAACCGGAAGAAGAGGAACCGGAAGAAAAGGAACCAGAAGAAGAGGAACCGAAAGAAGAAGAAGTGGTTCCGGAGGGGGGAATAGTAGGAACCACAGAAAACCGGTCAAATAAACGAAAATCCTCAACCAATGGACCAAAGTTAATAATGGTCAATGGTGTTTCCGCTAACGAAGCAAAATATTGGGAAAATTACCAATTATCCGATGAATCGGATCCTGATGAGGATTCCGATGATGTTATAGAAATTACCCCGACCCAATTTAATGAGGCAAAATAAAATAATAAGGGAAAAGGCATCAAAATAGAGAAATCTGATTCCGACCCCGATGAACTTTATATGTACCGTCAACACCCGTATTTTCAATATCGTGACAATAACCCGGAAACCTCTAAACCACCAGGTTTTTCTAAACCAATGTGGAAAATGACGAATCGTATTAGTGGAACATCATATATCCCTAGAAGATTAGGAAAAAGAACCAAGTCGAAAGAAGAAGAAACCAGTGATTCAGATTAGAGGGGGGTGAGCATGTTGTGTAATAAATGTATTGTAGTGTGCTTGTACATTTATGTTCTATGTAAAAATTGCTTGTATTGTTTGTTATTACGAATCTAATCCTTGTCTATTTTACAGTATAAAAACAAAATGGACGTTAAGGGTAGACAACCAAATATTTTAGAAGACCTACCAGAGGATATGATTGAGGAAATCTTGTCTAGAGTTGGTCAGAATTCATCAGCACATTTAGTTATGGAAAAATTAACTTGTCAAACATTTGAAAGACTTTCCAAAAATGCCTTAGTTTATAAAAGGCTTTCCTTTGATAGGTGGGGTATATCACATTGGGGAGACTTTAAGTTACGCCGTGTTTTCTTTAAAGCGTTAAATACGGGGAACCCAAATGCAATTTTACGCTACGGGTTAAGAACCTATTTTGACTCAACATATCCCAACATAGGATTTCGTGAATTAGAAAGAGCTTCTAACATGCAACATAAAGAAGCATGTTATGCTTACGGGTTAGTGATGTTCGCTTCTTACCAAAGTGAGAAAAAGAACATTGGATTGCAGCTTTTAAATAAAACTTTCCCACAAGTGACGGATTCAGTAGTTGGGGTGAGAAACAAGGTTTTTAGATTATTACGGAGCTGTTGGACATTACGAAACCCTCATCCTTTTGACGACATTACTACATGCTGCCTAGCCAATGGTCATAACGGTTATTTTCCACAAAACCAAGGATGGGAAGTCGTCTTAGTAAAACCAGAATGCATGACTTGTTTCTGGACTTATGAATTACGTGTCTTTATTTCCTTTGCTGAACAACTTGTGTATTAACTAAATTTATCTTCAAAACTGTCATGTATCATAGTGTACTATATTTCATGTTATATGTAATATAGCAAAGTTGTAAGTTTGAAGAATTTTTGTATGTGATATATTATTATAATCAGTTTTTCATATGGAATTGTAGTAGTTGAATTGTATATTAGCTACTAAGTATGAACTTAACGGGTAGGTAGTACCCGAATTTAAACTTATAAAACGCTAATATGAAGAAAAAGCTTTTATAAATGAGTTCATATTATGCTATGAGATACTATTGACTACTCTTAATATTCTGTAAGATTAACTTGTTTCATTTGACTATTTTGAAGGAAATGGCACCGACTACTCGACACACTTTGAATATGAGCGAAGAGGAATTTCTTACCTTTCTTGCTGCAAACATAGCCGCAGTACAGGCTACGCTACATACCAACAATAACTCTGAATCTAGCAATGCAGCTAACGGCGCAAGAAATCGTGTAGGATGCTCATACAAAGAATTCACTACCTGCAAACCTTTGGAATTTGATGGAACCGAAGGACCAATTGGATTGAAACGGTGGACCGAGAAAGTCGAATCGGTGTTTACATAAGTAAGTGTACTGAAAAAGACAAAGTTAAGTACGCTACGCATACCTTCATAGGTACTGCGTTAATGTGGTGGAACACCTATCTTGAACAGGTAGGACAAAATGCTGCTTACGCACTACCGTGGTCGGCATTCAAGCAATTGATGAACGAACAGTACCGTCCTAGAAACGAAGTCAATAAACTCAAGGCAGAACTTAGAGAAGGGTTCGACGTTACCACATATGAACGACGATTCACAGAGTTATGCCTATTGTGTCCGGGAGCATTCGAAGATGAAGAAGAGCAAATCGACGCGTTTGTAAAAGGGTTACCAGTAAGGATTCAAGAAGATGTGAGTTCACACGAGCCCGCTTCTATACAGAAGGCAAGTCGAATGGCTCATAAACTCATAAATCAGATTGAGGGAAGAATTAAAGAGCAGGCGGCTGAAGAAGCCAACATGAAACAACTCAAGAGGAAGTGGGAGGAAAACGGTGACAAGAGTCACCAGTACAACAACAATAACAATTACAACCACAATCGCAACAATTATCCCAACAACCGCAACAACAATCGCAACAATAATCGCAATCCTAACAATAACTACAACAAACATCCCAACAACAACAACTACAACAACCGTTTCAACAATAAGAACAATCCCAACAACAACCTCAATAACAACAACGGCAACAAAAACCAAAAACAGCCATGTCATAGGTGTGAAGAAAATCATCAGGGGTTTTGCACGACATTTTGCAACAGGTGCAAAAGAAATGGTCATAGCGCGACAAAGTGTGAGATCTACGGACCAAAATTTAACAGAACTAAAGGAACAAATAATGCCGGAACAAGTAATGCAGAAACGAATAGTGTCGGAGCAAGTAATACCAACGCTGTTTGTTATAAATGTGGAAAACCGGGCCACATTATTAGAAATTGCCCGAATCAGGAGAATACTAATGGGCAGGGCCGTGGAAGAGTTTTCAATATGAATGAGGCAGAGGCAGAAGCACAGGAAGACCCAGAGCTTGTTACGGGTACGTTTCTTATTGACGATAAATCTGCTTATGTTTTATTTGATTCGGGTGCGGATAGAAGCTATATGAGTAGAGAATTTTGTGCTAAATTAAGTTACCCATTGACGCCTTTGGATAGTAAATTTTTACTAGAATTAGCAAACGGTAAATTAATTTCAGCAGATAATATATGTCAGGAGAGAGAAATTAAACTGGGGGATGAAACGTTTAAAATTGATTTAATACCAGTCGAGTTAGGGAGTTTTGATGTAATAATTGGCATGGACTGGTTGAAAAAGGTGAGAGCAGAGATCGTTTGTTACAAAAATGCAATTCGCATTATACGAGAAAAAGGAAAACCCTTAATGGTGTACGGAGAAAAGAGCAACGCGAAGTTAAATCTTATTAGTAACCTGAAGGCACAAAAACTAATAAGAAAAGGTTGCTATGATGTGCTAGCACACGTCGAGAAAGTCAATTCTTAAGAAAAGAACATCAATGATGTTCCCATCGCAAAAGAATTTCCCGAGTATTTCCAAATCAATTACCGGGACTACCTCCACAACGATCCGTTGAATTTCAAATAGACCTTGTACCGGGAGCTGCACCAATAGCTCGTGCTCCATACTGACTTGCACCCAGCTCCTATTTTGTTTGTCAAGAAGAAAGATGGTACATTCAGGTTGTGTATCGACTATCGAGAGTTGAACAAACTTACCATCAAGAACCGCTACCCACTACCGAGAATCGACGACTTATTTGATCAACTACAAGGCTCGTCTATTTATTCGAAGATCGATTTATGTTTCGGATATCATCAAATGCGGGTAAAGGAGGATGATATTCCGAAGACTGCTTTCAGGACGTGATACGGTCATTACGAGTTTATGGTTATGCCGTTTGGTTTGACTAATGCACCAGCTGTGTTCATGGACCTCATGAACAAAGTGTGTGGGCTATATCTTGACAAGTTTGTCATTGTTTTCATCGATGACATACTTATTTACTCAAAGAATGATCAGGAGCATGAAGAACATTTAAGAAAAGTGCTAGAAGTATTGAGGAAAGAAAAACTGTACGCTAAGTTTTCAAAGTCTGCATTTTGGTTGAAAGAAGTTCAATTCCTCGGTCACATAGTGAACAAAGATGGTATCCAGGTGGACTCGGCAAAGATCGAAACCATTAAAAAGTGGGAAACCCCAAAAACTCCGGAGCATATACGTCAATTTTTAGGATTGGCTGGTTACTACAGAAGATTCATCAAAGATTTCTCCAAAATAGCAAAACCCTTGACTGCATTAACGCATAAAGGGAAGAAATTTGAATGAAAGGATGAACAAGAGAAGGCGTTTCAGTTATTGAAGAAAAAGTTAACTACGGCACCTATATTGTCATTACCTGAAGGGAATGATGATTTTGTGATATATTGTGACGCCTCAAAGCAAGGTCTCGGTTGTGTATTAATGCAACAAACGAAAGTAATTGCTTATGCGTCTAGACAATTGAAGATTCACGAACAGAATTATACGACGCATGATTTGGAATTAGGCGCGGTTGTTTTTTCATTAAAGACTTGGAGGCACTACTTATATGGGGTCAAAAATATTATATATACCGACCACAAAAGTCTTCAACACATATTTAATCAGAAACAACTGAATATGAGGCAGCGTAGGTGGATTGAATTGTTGAATGATTACAACTTTGAGATTCGTTATCACCCGGGGAAGGCAAATGTGGTAGCCGACGCCTTGAGCAGAAAGGACAGAGAACCCATTCGTGTAAAATCTATGAATATAATGATTCACACTAACCTTACTACTCAAATAAAGGAGGCGCAACAAGGAGTTTTAAAAGAGGGAAATTTAACGGATGAAATACCTAAAGAATCGGAGAAGCATCTTAATATTCAAGAAGACGGAACCCGGTATAGGGCTGGAACAATTTGGGTACCAAAATTTGGAGATATGAGAGAAATGGTACTTAGAGAAGCTCATAAAACCAGATACTCAATACATCCTGGAACGGGGAAGATGTACAAGGATCTCAAGAAATATTTTTGGTGGCCAGGTATGAAAGTCGATGTTGCTAAATACGTAGGGGAATGTTTGACATGTTCTAAGGTCAAAGCGGAACATCAAAAACCATCAGGTCTACTTCAACAATCCGAAATCCCAGAATGGAAATGGGAAAACATTACCATGGATTTCATCACTAAATTGCCAAGGACTGCAAGTGGTTTTGATACTATTTGGGTAATAGTTGATCGTCTCACCAAATCAGCACACTTCCTGCCAATAAGAGAAGATGACAAGATGGAGAAGTTAGCACGACTGCATTTGAAGGAAGTCGTCTCCAGACATGGAATACCAATCTCTATTATCTCTAATAGGGATGGCAGATTTATTTCAAGATTCTGGCAGACATTACAGCAAGCATTAGGAACTCGTCTAGACATGAGTACTGCCTATCATCCACAAATTAATGGGCAGAGTGAAAGGACGATACAAACGCTTGAAGACATGCTACGAGCATGTGTTATTGATTTCGGAAACAGTTGGGATCGACATCTACCGTTAGCAGAATTTTTCTACAACAACAGCTACCATTCAAGCATTGAGATGGCGCCGTTTGAAGCAATTTATGGTAGAAAGTGCAGGTCTCCAATTTGTTGGAGTGAAGTGGGGGATAGACAGATTACGGGTCCGGAGATAATACAAGAAACTACCGAGAAGATCATCCAAATTCAACAACGGTTGAAAACCACCCAAAGTCGGCAAAAGAGATACGCCGACATTAAAAGAAAAGATATAGAATTTGAAATTGGAGAGATGGTCATGCTTAAGGTTGCACCTTGGAAAGGCGTTGTTTGATTTGGTAAACGAGGGAAATTAAATCCAAGGTATATTGGACCATTTAAGATTATTGATCATGTCGGACCAGTAGCTTACCGACTTGAGTTACCTCAACAACTCGCGACTGTACATAACACTTTCCACGTCTCGAATTTGAAGAAATGTTTTGCTAAAGAAGATCTCACTATTCCGTTAGACGAAATTCAAATCAACGAAAAACTTCAATTCATCGAAGAACCCGTTGAAATAATGGATCGTGAGGTTAAAAGACTTAAACAAAACAAGATACCAATTGTTAAGGTTCGATGGATTGCTCGTAGAGGACCTGAGTTCTCTTGGGAACGAGAAGATTAGATGAAGAAGAAATACCCGCACTTATTTCCAGAAGATACGTCAACACCTCCAAATGCTTAAAATTTCGGGACGAAATTTATTTAACGGGTAGGTACTATAGTGACCCGAACTTTTCCATGTTTATATATATTAAATGAAATTGATATTTACATGATTAAGTGTTTCCAACATGTTAAGCAATCAAACTTGTTAAGACTTGATTAACTGAAATAGGTTTCATATAGACAATTGACCACCCAAGTTGACCGGTGATTCACGAACGTTAAAACTTGTAAAAACTATATGATGACATATATATGATTATATATATATTTTACATGATATTATGATAAGTAAGTATCTCATTAGATATTTTAACAATGAGTTATATACATAAAATTGAGTTTATTGAATTAAGAAACTCGAAACGATATATATAACGATTATCGTTATAACAACGTCTTACTAAATACATATGAATCATATTAAGATATTGTTACACTATGTTTAATCATGATAAATTATAAGTAAACATGTCATTAAGTGTATTAAAAATGAACTACATATGTAAAAACAAGACTACTAACTTAATGATTTCGAAACGAGACATATATGTAACGATTATCGTTGTAACAACATTTAACTGTATATATATCATACTAAGATATATTAATACATCATAATATCATGATAATATAATAATTTAACATCTCATTTGATATAATAAACATTGGGTTAACAACATTAATTGAGATCGTTAACTTAAAGGTTTCAAAACAATACTTACATGTAACGACTAACGAAGACTTAACGACTCCATTAGAATGTATATACATGTTGTGTTTTGATATGTATTCTTACACTTTTGAAAGACTTCAAGACACATATCAAAGTACTTTTACTTAACAAAAATGCTTACAATTACATCCTCGTTCAGTTTCATCAACAATTTTACTCGTATGCACCCGTATTCGTACTCGTACAATACATAGTTTTTAGATGTATGTACTATTGGTATATACACTCCAATGATCAGCTCTTAGCAGCCCATGTGAGTCACCTAACATATGTGGGAACCATCATTTGGCAACTAGCATGAAATATCTCATAAAATTACAAAAATATTAGTAATCATTCATGACTTATTTACATGAAAACAAAATTACATATCCTTTATATCTAATCCATATACCAACGACCAAAAACACCTACAAACACTTTCATTCTTCATTTTTATTCATCTAATTGATCTCTCTCAAGTTCTATCTTCAAGTTCTAAGTGTTCTTCATAAATTCTATAAGTTCTAGTTTCATAAATTCAAGAATACTTCCAAGTTTGCTAGTTTACTTCCAATCTTGTAAAGTGATCATCCAACCTCAAGAAATCTTTCTTATTTATAGTAAGATATCTTTCTAATATAAGGTAATAATCATATTCAAACTTTAATTCAATTTCTATAACTATAACAATCTTATTTCGAGTGATGATCTTACTTGAACTTGTTTTCGTGTCATGATTCTGCTTCAAGAACTTTCAAGCCATCCAAGGATCCTTTGAAGCTAGATCCATTTGTCTCTTTTTCAGTAGGTTTATCCACAAAACTTTAGGTAGTAATGATGTTCATAACATCATTCGATTCATACATATAAAGCTATCTTATTCGAAGGTTTAAACTTGAAATCACTAGAACATAGTTTAGTTAATTCTAAACTTGTTCGCAAACAAAAGTTAATCCTTCTAACTTGACTTTTAAAATCAACTAAACACATGTTCTATATCTATATGATATACTAACTTAATGATTTAAAACCTGGAAACACGAAAAACGCCGTAAAACCGGACATACGCCGTCGTAGTAACACCGCGGGCTATTTTGGGTTAGTTAATTAAAAACTATGATAAACTTTGATTTAAAAGTTGTTCTTCTGGTAAAATGATTTTTCTTATGAACATGAAACTATATCCAAAAATCATGATTAAACCCAAAGTGGAAGTATGTTTTCTGAAATGGTCATCTAGACGTCGTTCTTTCGACTGAAATGACTACCTCTTACAAAAATGACTTGTAACTTATATTTCTGACTATAAACCTATAATTTTTCTGTTTAGATTCATAAAATAGAGTTCAATATGAAACCATAGCAATTTGATTCACTCAAAACGGATTTAAAACAAAGAAGTTATGGGTAAAACAAGATTGGATATTTTTTGATTGTTGTAGCTACGGAAAATATTGTAACAAATCTATACAAATCATATCCTAGCTAACTTATATTGTATTATACATGTATTCTAATATATTATGTAATCTTGGGATACCATAGACACGTATTCAAATGTTTTGACATATCATATCGACCCATGTATATATATTATTTGGAACAACTATAGACACTCTATATGCAGTAATGTTGGAGTTGGCTATATAGGGTTGAGGTTGATTCCAAAAATATATATACTTTGAGTTGTGATTTAGCCTGAGACGTGTATACACTGGGTCGTGGATTGATTCAAGATAATATATATATCGATTTATTTCTGTACATCTAACTGTGGACAACTAGTTGTAGGTTACTAACGAGGACAGCTGACTTAATACACTCAAATCTTTAAAACATAATAAAAATAGTTCTAATTATATTTTGATAATATTTTGATATATATGTACATATTTGTATAGGTTCGTGAATCGATCCGTGGCCAAGTCTTATTTCCGAGGAAGGAAATATCTGTGAAAGTGAGTTATAGTCCCACTTTTAAAATCTAATATTTTTGGGATGAGAATACATGCAGTTTTTATAAATGATTTACAAAATAGACACAAGTACGTGAAACTACATTCTATGGTTGAATTATCGAAATCGAATATGCCCCTTTTTATTAAGTCTGGTAATCTAAGAATTAGGGAACATGTAGCGACCCGACCAAATCGTCATTGACGGCGCCGTCTACTTAGGTCCCGTTACGTGGTCATAAGTCTTTAAAACAACGTTTGACCAAAAGATATGTCGCATTCATTTCAAATGTAAAGGTTGTTCAAGTTTACAAGAATAGTTCCACCACAAGTTACGATACAAAGTTTTAAGTACAAATGAAACTTATGCGACAAAATTTAAAAGTATCCAAAAGACGCCCCATGTATGCATATATACTCGACATCCAATGCAAGTATCAAAATAATGAGCGGAAGCATGTATCATGTATCGTTCAAGGACCTGAGAAAAACATAGAAATCTGTCAACGAAAACGTTGGTGAAAATCATAGGTTTAAGTAAGTAAGTACAAGTGAACCACAAGATTTGCATCAATGAAATAATAGTAATACATTCCAAAAGTTTGTTTCACGAGCACCCAATTATCAATGCTTAACATTTCCTTCCATTGAACCCCATCACTTAGTGCTAGAACATACACTGTTTCTCGAAAATATATTTCATTCGTAAACGGTAGCGAACCGTTTAAATGAGGGTTTGTCAAACCCATATGGATCCATACAACATAAGTTCTCGCTTACACCCGGCAAGTGTAACTAATGATAATCGAATTGAGGATTTTGTTCTAAACTCGTATGTAGAATGTTTGTTTTCCTGTACTTGTGTTCACTTAGTAAAAGAAATGTTTATGTTTTCTCATCCCAAATGTAAGTTCAAAAAGAGTAAGAGTGGGACTATGATCTCACCTTGAATGCACGAGTAGTAAAGTACTTCAACAAGTAAATGTGTGCAAAGAACAATGCTAGTCTTGACCTAAACAAATAGGTTGTATCAATAACGATAGTCACGATTGGTCAAAGATGTTCAATTAGTCCTATGGCTCGTTACGACTCGATTAATATAGCATGTGAATCAATTTGTCAAGTTTCATGCACGATACAAGTAGTTAAGTATGTTAGAACGATTGTATAATCGTTTGGTTAAGTTTGACTAAAAGTCAAACTTGGTCAAAGTCAAAGTCAACGGGGTCGGGTCGGGTATCCGACAATTTTCCCAAGACGAGAAGTCATATAAGAGCCTAATAGTCAAGTTTCATGTTAAACGGAGTTTTAGTTAAGCGGAAACATTTTTGTGACATTTAAAAACAAAAGAGAGTGGCCTGGGGCTTTTGCGCGGCGCGCACTGGGTTGCGCGGCGCGCACCCAAGTGCAATTTCTGGTCAGAACTCAACCAAGAAGGCAAACATCTGGGATCTCTGATTCTGCGCGGCGCGCGGGTAAATGCGCGGCACACAATACCTGGGAATCCTGCAGTTTGCAGAAAAAAATGGTCCAAGTCACGAACCAAAATACAATATAACACATTTCATGCACCGAAAACACTTAAAACGCATAACCTATATCATTAGAAAGGTAATTTGACAAGGAAAACAACTAAGCACATTTCATCAAGCAATTCATCACTAACAACAACCAAAAACCGCATTAAACGTTCATAATCAAAGTTTCAAGTTCTAAAACGCATTTTATGATTCGGGCAACCAATTTACATGTATGATATGCCGTTTCGAAGATAATCATACACACATTGCAACAAAATTCTTATCTACAATATTTCATAGCATTTGGTGCATCAAAAGTTCATCTAAAGCTTATCAAACCCTAATCCAAGTTCACAAAATCACTAATCATGTTCTTGGAGTTTCCTTAATCAACCTATACATCAAAACGAAGCTAATGATACTAGTAACACTTTTAAAACATGCACTTTAACAATCTAACAACATTTGATCATTCAAAATCAAAGATTTAGCAAGCAAATTTTCATAATGAACTAGTTACACCAAAAACAACGAATCGAGCATACAAATTACATACACGACATCACGATGAGCCATAGACACTAATTAACAACTTTATAAGTCAAGAACACGAATTTAAAGAAATCTAGAGTTTTAGAAATGTTACCCAAACTTGATGATATTGGTATCAAAATGTAGAGGATGAAGAGAGGATCACAAATATGTAGTTTATTTTGTTGTAAGCCTCCTAGATCGAATTTAGATGATGATTGAATGAATTTGGTAAATGAGTGTGTGTTCTTGCTAGAGAGAAAGAGAGAGAGATGGAGATGATAATGAATGGGTGAAAGGGGTTTGACCCTTTGACCTAGTCAAGGGTTTGATCCCTTGTCAAGTTTAGTCCCTCAACTTTCGTTCGGGTGCGGGAATTACCTAAACGAGATAATTTAAAACGCGTATCAACGGGAGATGTTATAAACATATAACGGACTTTATATTAGTATAACGGAAAAGTAAATGGAAAAAGGCGGGATGTTACAGAACAGACACCCTAATTGACGCGAATCCTAAAGATAGATCTATTGGGCCTAACAAACCCCATCCAAAGTACCGGATGCTTTAGTACTTCGAAATTTATATCATATCCGAAGGGTGTCCCGAAATGATGGGGATATTCTTATATATGCATCTTGTTAAGGTCGGTTACCAGGTATTCACCATATGAATGATTTTTATCTCTATGTATGGGATGTGTATTGAAATATGAAATGTTGTGGTCTATTGTAACAATTTGATATATATATATAGGTTAAACCTATAACTCACCAACATTTTTGTTGACGTTTAAAGCATGTTTATTCTCAGGTGAATATTAAGAGCTTCCGCTGTTGCATATTAAAATAAGGACAAGATTTGGAGTCCATGTTTGTATGATATTGTGTAAAAACTGCATTCAAGAAACATATGTCGATGTAATATATTTCTATTGTAAACCATTATGTAATGGTCGTGTGTAAACAATATATTTTAGATTATCATTATTTGATAATCTACGTAATGTTTTTAACACCTTTATTCATAAAATAAAGGTTATGGTTGTTTTAAAAATGAATGCAGTCTTTGAAAAACGTCTCATATAGAGGTCAAAACCTCGCAATGAAATCAATTAATATGGAACGTTTATAATTAATATGAACGGAACATTTCAGCAGGTAGCCAGGACCCTTTAAATCGGAAGCCCACAACTCGCCACTAACAAATCCAACTATTACTACGAACCAGAAAATTTTGGATGTCTATCAATTTAACCGCTTAAAATAATTTTTCCGTCGAAGTTTAAAGAAGATAAAGAAAATTCTATGTCCTAAAAACTAGAGCGTCGATAAATAAGAAAGAAAAAGAGTGCGTCGTAAAACGTCGAAAAATAAAAATAAAAAGAAAAACGTCGAAACTTAAAAGTCTAAAAACTATAAATTAAAATTACATCTAAAGGTATTAAAGCTTAAAAGGAATTCTATATCCAAAACGGCAATAACTTAAAAAGTACTAAAATCTTAAATCGGCGTCGCAAAATTCCAAAGCACCTAAATCTTAGTCTATAGAAAAAGCACTTAAGGGATTTTACGGCAAACACTAAAAATCTATAAATAAAAATAACTACGGCAAAAATTAGCTTATAACTAATTACGATCGATAAAATATACAATATAAGAATAAATAATTAAAAAGATACAAAATTTAAAAATAAAACTAAAGTTATAAAAATAAAATTTTTATAAAAATATTATTTTTATATTATTATTTTATAAAAGTACTAATTTATTAATTAAAATTTAAATAAACTTGGAAATACAAATTTATTTTAAAACTAGAAACTAAATATATAATAATTAACTAAAAACCCTAATTAGGTTTAATAATAATAATAATTAATATTAAACCCTAACTGCGTAATTATAGCGTACTATGTTTTGTCAGTCACAGCACTCATGCGATCGCATGATTTTTGGTACTTGGATTCATGCGGTCGCATGGACAGTTGATCCAGTTCAGGTCTTAGGCTGGTACAGTTGTTTGGCCCGATTACTTTTTACTTATTTATATTTTTTCTGATTTTTAATAAAATAAAAATAAAATAACTTAAATAAAACTTATATAAAAATAATAATAATTTACTTATTAGTTTTATAACTCTAAAATATAAACTTTTTAATTATTTAAAAATATAGAAATATATTTTTCTTTTCTTTTTGTTTTTATATTTTTGTTTTTAATATTTAAAACTTACTATATTTTTACAAAAATAGATTAAAAATAATTTTTTTTCTTTTTTTATAGCATTTCACTTCGGCGTTTAAGATGTTCCCCGGCAGCGGCGCCAAAAAAATACTTGATGTTATGCGAGGTGTATACGAAATAGTTATAATTTTTATTGCGAAATACTATTAAATACGATACAATTGTACAGTAGTTATTTATTTATTTATAGAGTGGATATACCTAAACCTTGCTACAACACTATAGGCAGTGTACCTAATCGTAAAGTAGTGTAGTTTTTAGTAAGTCCGGTTCGTTCTGCAGGGAGCTAGCCAAGTTTAACGCTATATTTTTAAAACTATATTTGTGTGTGTGTGTGTATATATATATATATATATATATATATATATATATATATATATATATATATATATATATTATAAAAGGGGATTTTACCGTTTACTGACCGGTTTGTTGATTTTATGTCTTAAGTCACAATTAAAACCTAATGTAAAATATTAAAAATAAATATAACTTAATTTAAAGCGTAAAGTAAATGACGATAATTAAAGGGCGATAAATTAAAGTGCGATAAATAAAATGACGGTAAATAAAATTGCGATAATTTAAAAGTACGATAATTAAAAGTACGATAAGATATAAAATAAAGGAATTATGCTTATTTAAACTTCCGTAATCATGATGTTCGACGTGTTGATTTTAATTTATTACCATGGGTTAATTATCCTTTGTCCTGGATTATTCGATATGTCCATACGGTTTTGTCCATAATAGTCCATCGGTCATAATTATAAAGTGCGAGGATCTTCTTCAAATTAACCTTATATCCGAAGTCAAATATTCCAACTAATTAGGGATTTGAACTGTAACAAGGTCTTAATACTTTGTTTAATGAATACACCAGGTTATCGACTACATGTAATCTAAGGTTTTACTACTTTGTTAACACTTACACCAATTACCCTTGAATATAATCCACCCCTGTTTTAATGAGTCCATTAACTATTAATCCATCCCCGTGTCCGGTCAAATGAACAATAATTTGTATTTATAAATATCCCGCCCACCGTACTCGATTAAGCGTATGTGGTTATTTATAGATACTTCAAATTGTAACCTTTATATTAAATTAACGAGGTATCGTTTAGTTAATATAAAGCCCATTAATAGCCCATAGTCTAATTTCCACATGTGTCGTTCTTTTGTCCAAACCCAATTATGGTACAAAGCCCTATTACCCAATCTTAATATTTAGCCCAACATCACGATTACTTCGGCTTAAATAAGCATAATAATAATTTAGCTACGAGACATTAATTTAAAAAGGTTGAACATAACTTACAATGAGTATTAATAGCGTAGCGTTACACGGACAGAGTTTCGACTTACAAACTTAAAACATTTGCTAACATAACCTTATTATTATTAATCTTAAATTAAAATTAAAATTATAAATATATATATATATATATATATATATATATATATATATATATATATATATATATATATATATATATATATATTGAGAGAGTAAGAGATTAGAAAAAGGTGTACATAAACTCGCCCGAAATTTGCAATTTATAGAACCTGACCAGCTACAGTACTCCATGCGATCGCATGGAATTTCTTCCTCCAGGCCATGCGATCGCATGGCCGTCATTTCCTGCTCACAAAGCACAATAAACGTGGGCTGCTGTAATTTAATATATATATATATATATATATATATATATATAATATATATAATTTTATATAATTATATATATATTATATTATATTCTTGTACATAGTTGACTCGTAATTTTAGCTCCGTTGCATCGCGCGTTGATAGTTGGTTCATGTCCCGGTTCCGGATTTTTGAACGTCATTGCGTACTATTTAATATCTTGTACTTTGCGTTTCGCGGCTTGTACTCTTGTAATTTCTAGACATTTCTCATCAATAAATTGAACCACTTGGATTGTACTTTGTATTTTTTTAGCATTTTGGTCATTTGCGTCTTCAATTCGTCGAATCTGTCTTTTGTGTTCACCTTTTAATATTTAAACTAATATCACTTGTAAATAGAATAATTACAACTAAAAGCTTGTCTTTCTTGAAGGATAATGCTATAAAATATATGTGAAATGTCCCGTTCATATTGATTATAAACGTTCCATATTAATTGATTTCGTCACGAGGTTTTGACCTCTATATGAGACGTTTTTCAAAGACTGCATTGATTTTTAAAACAACCATAACCTTTATTTTATCGATAAAGGTTTAAAAAGAATTACGTATTATCAAATAATGATAATCTAAAATATACCGTTTACACACGACCATTACATAATGGTTTACAATAAGCATATAAGCATGGACTCCAAATCTTGTCCTTATTTTAGTATGCAACAGCGGAAGCTCTTAATAATCACCTGAGAATAAACATGCTTAAAACGTCAACAAAAATGTTAGTGAGTTATAGGTTTAACCTATATATTATCAAATAATAATAATAGACCACAAGATTTCATATTTCAATATACATCCCATACATAGAGATAAAATTCATTCATATGGTGAACACCTGGTAACCGAAATTAACAAGATGCATATAAGAATATCCCCTATCATTCCGGGAAATCCTTCGGACATGATAAAAATGAATTCGAAGTACTAAAGCATTCGGTACTTTGGATGGGGTTCGTTAGGCCCAATAGATCTATCTTTAGGATTCGCGTCAATTAGTAGATCGGTTTACTAATTCTTAGGTTACCAAGCAAAAGGGGCATATTCGGCTACGATCATTCACCCATATAATGTAGTTTCAATAACTTGTGTCTATTTCATAAAACATTTATAAAATTGCATGTATTCTCATCCCAAAATATTAGATTTTAAAAGTGGGACTATAACTCACTTTCACAGATTTTTACTTCGTCCGGAAGTAAGACTTGGCCACTGGTCGATTCACGAACCTATAACAAATATGTACATATATATCAAAGTATGTTCAAAATATATTTACAACATTTTTTAATACGTTTTAATGTTTTAAGTTTATTAAGTCAGTTGTCCTCGTTAGTAACTTACAACTAGTTGTCCACAATTAGATGTATAAAAATAAATCGATATATATTATCTTGAATCAATCCACGACTCAGTGTATACACGTCTCAGGCTAGATCATAACTCAAAGTATATATATTTTTGGAATCAACCTCAACCCTGTATAGCTAACTCCAACATTACTGCATATAGAGTGTCAATGGTTGTTCCAAATAATATATATAGGGGTCGATATGATATGTCAAAACATTTTCATACGTGTCTATGGTATCCCAAGATTACATAATATATTAGAATACATATATAATACAATATAAGTTAGCTAGAATATTATTAATATAGATTTGTTACCAATTTTCACGTAGGTACAACAAGCAAAAATATCCAATCTTGTTTTACCCATAACTTCTTCGTTTTAAATCCGTTTTGAGTGTTTCAAGTTGCTATAGTTTCATATTGAACTTAAGTTTATGAATCTAAACAGAAAAAGTATAAGTTTATAGTCGGAAATACAGGTTACAAGTCATTTTTGTAAAGGTAGTCATTTCAGTCGAAAGAACGATGTCAAGATGACCATTTTGGAAAACATACTTCCACTTTGAGTTTAACCATGATATTTGGATATAGTTTCATGTTCATAAGAAAAATCATTTTTCCATAAGAACAACTTTTAAATCAAAGTTCATCATAGTTTTTAATTAACTAACCCAAAACAGCCCGCGGTGTTACTACGACGGTGTATATCCGGTTTTACGGTGTTTTTCGTGTTTTACGGTTTTAAATCATTAAGTTAGCATATGATATAGATATAGAAAATGTGCTTAGTTGATTTTAAAAGTCAAGTTAAAAGGATTAACTTTATTTGCGAACAAGTTTAAAATTAACTAAACTATGTTCTAGTGATTACAAGTTTAAATTTTCGAATAAGATAGTTTTATATGTATGAATCGAATGATGTTATGAACATCATTACTATCTTAATTTTATTAGGTAAACCTACTGAAAATGAGAAAAATAGATCTAGCTTCAAAGGATCCTTGGATGGCTTGAAAGTTCTTGAAGCAGAATCATGACACGAAAACAAGTTCAAGTAAGATTTTCACTCGAAATAAGATGGTTATAGTTATAGAAATTGAATCAAAGTTTGAATATGAGTATTACCTTGTATTAGAAAGATATCTTACTGTAAATAAGAAAGATTTCTTGAGGTTGGATGATCACTTTACCAGATTGGAAGTAAGCTAGCAAACTTGAAAGTATTCTTGATTTTATGAAACTAAAACTTATAGAATTTATGAAGAACACTTAGAACTTGAAGATAGAAATTGAGAGAGATCAATTAGATGAAGAAAATTGAAAAATGAAAGTGTTTGTAGGTGTTTTTGGTCGTTAGTATATGGATTAGATATAAAGGATGTGTAATTTTGTTTACTTGTAAATAAGTCATGAATGATTACTAATATTTTTGTAATTTTATGAGATATTTCATGCTAGTTTCCAAATGATAGTTCCCACATGCATTAGGTGACTCACATGGGCTGCTAAGAGCTGATCATTGGAGTGTATATACCAATAGTACATACATCTAAAAGCTGTGTATTGTACGAGTACGAATACGGGTGCATACGAGTAGAATTGTTGATGAAACTGAACGAGGGTGTAATTGTAAGCATTTTTGTTAAGTAGAAGTATTTTGATAAGTGTATTGAAGTCTTTCAAAAGTGTATGAATACATATTAAAACACTACATGTATATACATTTTAACTGAGTCGTTAAATCATAGTTAGTCGTTACATGTAAATGTTGTTTTGAAACCTTTAGGTTAACGATCTTATTAAATGTTGTTAACCCATTATTTATTATATTTAAAGAGATGTTAAATTATTACATTATCATGATAATATGATATATAATATATCTTAGCATGATATATATACAGTTAAATGTCTTTACAACGATAATCGTTACATATATGTCTCGTTTCAAAATCATTAAGTTAGTAGTCGTATTTTTACATATGAAGTTCATTGTTAATACACTTATGAAGGTATTTCGTATGCCCGAGAGACATATTTAATTAATGTGGCTAATATGTTTTGATCCAAGTCGGGTCATACCTAATAACAAGCTTACCGACACCTTATACGTATTTGATCTTAATGATTGGATCATTAAACAAATACGCGACACTTGGATTTTAGAAAATCGGGTTTCTAAAATATTATCACTTGAGATAAATTATTTGGATAATTTATATATATAATTGTTTATAGGTTTAAATGGTTATATTGTGTTATATTTTATAAAAGGTTTTATAAAATATATAAGTAACAAAATAATACATAAGTTTATAACAAGTTTATAAACTTTTATAAACTTACAAGTATTATTATTTAACATGAAGTGTGGCAGAATTTTAGTCTCCAAGAAAGACCACACTTGCTTGTTTTTGTTACTTTTAATACTACACAACTCCTCATAAATATGTCTAACACTTCCACCAAGGTTTGACTCAATTCTCTCAAGTGATACATGCATAAAACATCATCTTTTGGGGTTTCAAGTGTAAATAAATCCTAACCAAAAGCTAGGGTGTTGGTGCAAAGTTTGGGGTATTATCTCTTGGGGTTTCATAGTTTTGAGACTCCATTCACCATCATCTTTTGACAAGCTGCTGTCCAGAATTTTGGGTTCAAAGGAAGTGGGTTACAAGCTTGGTTTAAAGGTGATTAAGTGTCTAAAACATAACTAAGTTCAAGGGTGGTGTTGGTGCATCAAAAGCTTGGAGTTTTAACACACTTGTTCATCATCTTCTTGTATCGAACAACCCTCAACTAGCTTGAGGAGGAATTGAATCTTACTTCCTTGTTAATTATATGTAAGCTTATTTTCATGACTTGATACATACATGGAATTCACTTAAAAATGGTTTAAGATATAAACTTGTTTTCTTAATCATCATGCTTCCGCTTAATTTAACTTTCATAAAATTGGTTTTGTGATTATGTTAACATTAAGAACATGTTGTTATATTAAATTCCATCAATGGTATCTAGATCCGAAGTCTATGAAATATGCTTCTTATATATGGTCTTTAAAACCCACCGACTTTGCATTCTATGTACATGCATGAAAGTAGAATGTAAAAATATTTGGGTTTGGGTGGGTTCATGATTTTGGCCGAATTTTAAGGGTTCCAAAAGTGGGTTTGGAACTTGCAAATTGGTCATATTTGTTGTATGTTGTTCTTCACAATCAAGCCTTGACCTTGTGGTTGTATGCATGTGTGTTTGAATGATTATTAATAATTCATTTGGTATGTAATATTAATTCATTCATTTGGTTTGTAATAGTATTATTTTGATTATATAATTTATTTTATATTTGGTATGTAAAATAGATTAGGTTGTATTTTCATTTTCTAGAAAAATGTATTAGGATATGTTTTTTGTAAAAATGAAGATACAAGATGAAGACTTGGAAGATGCATTTGGATGCAAGATTAAGTGGGAGATTTTGAAATCTCCTACTTAGTGTTATAACCCTTAACCGGTGACATTTGTTTTCGGCTAAACAAATGTCTACCAAATTGGCTTGATTGTGAACACATTTGTTTGCATGCGTGGTTGTTATATTTCTTGTATGATTGTGGATTGTGTATGTTACTACAACAAGTTATCACTCAAGTTAACAACAAGCATAACTACAATTTAATTGGTTAAATTATTAACGACATGCAAAACGTCAATTTAAATGGCTAAATTAAAAACGGCTAAAAGGACATTAATAAACGGTTATTAAGAACATGATAAGGATCATATATATAAAATGGTTTATATCAAGTAATTGGCTAAAATTACAAGACTTGAAAATGGATTTCAAATGAACCATACACTAAATGCATGTTGGTGTATGGCATAAATGTTTTCTTAAACTAGAATTAACGAAAACTTAAAATCCCTTAATCGACAAGGCAAACAAGTTAAACGCCATCCTTTTGTGTGACACTTGAAAATATTAGGGAACTTATAATGGGATAAAGGTTACCTAACCGTTGTGAGCAAACTAATATGATTGAGGTAAATTTCGCACACTTGTGGGATAAAGGTCACCTAACCACTTGGATGTTAAATTTACACGTTTACACAAGTAGGACGACTTGATTTGGGAATCATGAACTTAGGGTCACCGAAGCATGAGGAACAAATAGGCGTTGATGGGATGAATATGCCATGCAAAAGGATTGCATGATCCCATAATTTAGAAGTTGCAAAAGGATTGCAATTGTCATATAAATGACTACCTAGCTAAATCAAATAACGGGATAAAGGTCACATAACCGAAATTTGATTTACCGTTGGATTCTAATATTTAATAAGTCAATTAAAATTTAAAAGGGTATTGTTTATTAAATTTAAAATCGATACTTAAATGAACTTTATTAAATTTTGTAGATGGCCGCCAATAACAACAACATGCAAAACACACCTATTAACTTGAACAACCTATCGTTAAGGTCTCTCCTCGAGAAAGACAAACTCAACGATACGAACTTTATGGATTGGTTCCGCAATCTTAGGATTGTCCTCAAACTTGAGGATAAGGCGTATGTGTTGGAAGACCTCATTCCCGATCAACCCGATGAGGATGATACGGAAGGCATGGCTTATTGGGATAAGTATTGCGCCGATTCGGTGCAAGTCGCTTGCCTAATGCTTGGGACTATGATACCTGAACTCCAAAAGGATTTCGAGCATTATACTGCATACGACATGATCACGCAATTGAAGGAGATGTTCCTTCAACAACCACGTGTCGAGCGCTTCGAGACCGTTCGAGCGCTTCATGCATGTCGTATGGACGACTCCCAATCCGTTTCATCTTATGTCCTTAAGATGAAAAGCCTCATTGATCGCGCAAACCATCTTAATCTCAACATATCTAATGAGCTAGCCATGGATCTTATCCTAAACTCCTTGTCAAGGAGGTTTGACCAATTTGTAATTAATTACAATATGAATGGGATGGATAAGACCATTGGAGAACTTCATGGCATGCTTAGGACGGCAGAAACTAGCATGGGTAAGAGGGCTTCACCCGTGCTAATGATCAATGATGGTGGGTCCAAAGGTAATAACACCTCTAAGCCAAAGGCAGCTAAGAGGAAAGGACCCGCCCATCAAGGAAAGGGAAAGGGGAGGATGGTTACCCCAACCAAAAACAAGAACAAGAAGCAAAAGTTTGCCGGACAAGCAAACCCCAAGGAAGACCCGTGCTTCAGTTGAGGTGAAATGGGTCACTGGAAACGCAACTGCCCGGTCTACCTTAAGGAGTTGAAGGAAAAGAGGGATGCGGGGCAAACCTCAGGTAATATATATATATGGTATATATAGAGCTTAGTATTACTTCTTCTAATACATGGGTATTAGACACTGGATGTGGAACTCACATTTGCAATTCTTTGCAGGGGTTCAAAAGAAGTAGCAATCAAACGGGAACATCAAGTCTCTTTATGGGTAATGGAGCCAAAGTGCAAGTGAAGGCTCAAGGAGACTTTGTATTAAAGCTTCCAAGTGGTTTGGAACTTATTTTGAACAATGTTTTGTATGCACCGGATTTATGTCGAAACATTATTTCAGTTTCCCGTTTAAAACAATGTGGTTTTTATCTTAATTTTGTTAATGATGATATCCACGTTTATTTAGATAATGTATTCTATTTTAAGGCTTCGCCTTCAAATGGAATTTATGAATTGGTTCATGATGACACATCATCTAGTAGCTCAATATACCATACTAGCACCAAGAAACTCAAAAGGGATTTGAGTGATTCCTACTTATGGCATTGTCGCCTTGGTCACATAAACAAGAATCAAATGCATACACTTCAAAAGAATGGCCTTTTGAAATCAAATGAACTAGACTCATTTGATGTATGTGAATCTTGTTTACAAGGTAAAATGACTAAATCACCTTTCAAAGGGACCTACGAAAGGGCTAAGGACTTATTGGGATTAATACATTCGGATGTATGTGGACCCTTTAAGCCCACAACTAGGAATGGTGAAAGATACTTCGTTACTTTCATTGATGACTTCAGTCATTTCAGATATGTCTACTTGTTAAGACATAAGGACGAAACTTTTGAAGCATTCAAAGAGTATCAAAACGAAGTACAAAATCAACTCAATAAGACAATCAAGGTACTTCATACCGATAGAGGAGGTGAGTACCTAAGCGATGCTTTCCAAGATCATCTTAGAAGTTGTGGGATTATCTCGCAACTCACTCCTCCTGGAACACCCCAACTGAATGGAGTTTCCGAAAGGAGGAACCGAACCCTAATGGATATGGTTCGATCTATGATGGCTAGAAGCTCGTTACCTCTATCATTTTGGGGTTATTGTCTATGCTTCGTGGCTCGTATTTTAAATATGGCCCCAACCAAGAAAGTGGAACGAACACCTCATGAGATGTGGTTTGGAAAACCTTCATCTCTATCATACTTAAAGGTATGGAGATGTGAAGCTTACCCTAAGCGTTACGTCCCTAATAAGTTAAATGTTCGATCCACAAAGTGTATCTTCATAGGATATCCCAAGGATAATATGGGATATTATTTCTATGATCCCTCCGAACAGAATGTATTTGTTGCTCGGAAGGCTGAATTCCTTGAAACTAACTTCCTGATGGAAGGTGATAGTGAAAGGAAGATAGATCTTGAGGAGGTTCGAGATCAAGTAGATGATACACAATTGGTTGATACTAGCACTCAACATGAAAATGTTGAGAATGATCAATGGATGATCAAAATACACAAGACGTTCGCAGATCTGGTAGAATTAGTAATCCTCCTGAGAGATATGGGTTTCTCATGGATGGTTGCTATGTGGTTGATTTGGATGAACCAGTAAACTACCAAGATGCTTTATCAAGGATTGATAAGGATAAATGGCAGGAAGCCATGAACGCTGAGATGCAATCCATGTATGACAACCAAGTTTGGGAACTTGTTGCACAACCTGCTGGCTTTAGGCTAGTTGATTGTAAATGGCTTTTCAAAGTGAAAACCGACATACATGGAAACTTGAATACATATAAAGCTAGACTTGTAGCAAAAGGTTTCACTCAAACTCAAGGGGTTGACTATGATGAAACTTTTTCGCCTGTGGCAATGCTAAAGTCTATTAGGATATTATTTGCCATTGCTGCTCATTATGATTATGAAATATGGCAAATGGATGTCAAGACCGCTTTCCTAAATGGATATCTTGTGGAAGATGTCTATATGGTTCAGCCTGAAGGTTTTGTTGATCCAAAATATCATAAAAAGGTATGCAAGTTAAAGAAGTCAATCTACGGATTGAAACAAGCATCTAGAATGTGGAATAATCGTTTTAATGAGGAGGCCGAGAAATTTGGCTTCATAAAAAATGGTGATGAAGCTTGTGTATACAAGAAAGCTAGTGGGAGCACTATCATGTTCCTTGTACTATATGTGGATGATATATTGTTTTTTGGAAATGATATTCCGGCAATGCAAGGAGTTAAAACTTGGCTAAGTAAATGCTTCTCCATTAAGGATCTTGGAGAAGCACAATACGTTTTGGGGATTGGGATCTACAGGAATAGATCCAAGAAACTGATAGGTTTGAATCAAAGTGCATACATTGAAAAGGTCTTGAAAAGGTTCAAGATGGAGAACTCTAAGAGTGGTTTGGTACCTATTCAAAGAGGAACGCCTCTCAGTTCATCTCAGTGCCCTACCACGAAAGATGAACAAGAGAGAATGAAGAGAGTCCCTTATGCATCTGCTATTGGGTCAATCATGTATGCAATGATATGCACTAGACTGGATGTGTCATGCGCCCTAAGCTTGACAAGTAGATACCAGAATAACCCAGGAAACAGTCATTGGATTGCAGTTAAAAGTATATTAAAATACCTTAGGAGAACCAAGGATATGTTTCTAATATATGGATCTGGTGAGGAGGAACTTGCTGTAAAGGGTTACGTGGACGCGAGTTTCCAAACTGATCGAGATGATTCTCGATCACAATTCGGTTATGTCTTCACGTTAAATGGAGGTGCGGTCTCTTAGAAGAGTTCAAAACAGGATGTTGTTGCATTATCCACTACAGAGTCAGAGTACATCGCCGCATCATTGGCAGCTCAGGAAACTGCATGGATGAAGAAATTCATCGACGACTTAGGAGTACTCCCTTCCATTTAGGACCCTCTTGAGATCTTTTGGGACAACGAGGGTGCGATTGCTCAAATTAAGGAACCTCGTGCTCACCAAAAGACCCGTCACATTGAGCGGAGATTCAACTACATAAGGGATGAAGTTGAAAATGGAAAGATATGTATTCGCAAAGTTCATACAGATCTTAATATAGCGGATCCTCTCACGAAGCTCTTACATGGAGCAAAACATACTGGACATGTTTGTGCATTAGGGCTTCGATATTCTAGTGATTGGTCATGATCTGTTTTAAGTATTGTATCGGAACGAAATTGTTCAAACTCATTAATATAATTATGGCATTAATTTATTTTGAGTTATGTTCCTATTTTGCATATTTTATCCATGAATAAGTAATTATTCTAAATTCCGTAGTCGATCACATTTGTGGGAACAAGTGTGAGGTTTAGACTATTATAAACTTGGATTGGTTTACATTCACGAGATGAATGTGGGGCAAGGTTGCAACCAAGGTTCATAGATATTTGTGAGATACAAATATTGGAAGACCCGCCCTCAAGATTTACTAAATGGAGCCTTTGTGGTTGATCACATGTAATCTTGAGTAAAGGCGAATATCATTGTGTCCTCTGACCTGAGATACATATTGGATTCGGATATCTACCAAGTATTGTGCCTTGATTCTTTCCTTCGCTATTATGAAATATGGTAGTTCATAAGGAGGAGCTCAGGTATAATGCAAGGTATATATTAAGGACGTATGTAGTCAAGATGGAATTTGTCCCTCTTATTCGTTGAGAGTCTGATGTCTAAGGCCTGATAAAGTTAAATCTAAAGGAGAGTGATCACTCTGTATCTCTTGGATTTAACATGACATCTAGGACGAAAGGATATAATGAAAAGATTCACCTATTCATATTCGAGATGGGAACTCGAAAGGGATGATGTTATTGAATGGCACAAAGTCATAACATATTGGGGGTGATGGACGGTCGTTAGGTGGTATCCATCACTTACATTAATTTCTTATGTTTCTCGTGCAAGTGGGAGATTGAAGGTATTTCGTATGCCCCAGAGACATATTTAATTAATGTGGCTAATATGTTTTGATCCAAGTCGGGTCATACCCAATAACAAGCTTACCGACACCTTATACGTATTTGATCTTAACGATTGGATCATTAAACAAATACGCGACACTTGGATTTTAGAAAATCGGGTTTCTAAAATATTATCACTTGAGATAAATTATTTGGATAATTTATATATATAATTGTTTATAGGTTTAAATGACTATATTGTGTTATATTTTATAAAAGGTTTTATAAAATATATAAGTAACAAAATAATACATAAGTTTATAACAAGTTTATAAACTTTTATAAACTTACAAGTATTATTATTTAACATGAAGTGTGGCAGAATTTTAGTCTCCAAGAAAGACCACACTTCTTGTTTTTGTTACTTTTAATACTACACAACTCCTCATAAATATGTCTAACACTTCCACCAAGGTTTGACTCAATTCTCTCAAGTAATACATGCATAAAACATCAAAGAAAAACTGCATTTTCAGCTGATTATTTGCTGCTACTACCGTGGACCTTTTGGTGCAAAGAAGGCTTCATAATTTGATTTTTGCAAGCTAATTTCAAGTGTAAATAAATCCTAACCAAAAGCTAGGGTGTTGGTGCAAAGTTTGGGGTATTATCTCTTGAGGTTTCATAGTTTTGAGACTCCATTCACCATCATCTTTTGACAAGCTGTTGTCCAGAATTTTGGGTTCAAAGGAAGTGGGTTACAAGCTTGGTTTAAAGGTGATTAAGTGTTTAAAACATAACTAAGTTCAAGAGTGGTGTTGGTGCATCAAAAGCTTGGAGTTTTAACACACTTGTTCATCATCTTCTTGTATCAAACAACCCTCAACTAGCTTGAGGAGGAATTGAATCTTACTTCCTTGTTAATTATATGTAAGCTTATTTTCATGACTTGATACATACATGGAATTCACTTAAAAACGGTTTAAGATATAAACTTGTTTTCTTAATCATCATGCTTCCGCTTACTTTAACTTTCATAAAATTGGTTTTGTGATTATGTTAACATTAAGAACATGTTGTTATATTGAATTCCATCAACTTAATGATATGTTTACTTATCATTTATCATGTTAGTTATATATATATATATATATATATATATATATATATATATATATATATATATATATATATATATATATATATATATATATATATATATATATATATATCATATAGTTTTTACAAGTTTTAACGTTCGTGAATCACCGGTCGACTTGGGTGGTCAATTGTCTATATGAAACCTATTTCAATTAATCAAGTCTTAACAAGTTTGATTGCTTACCATGTTGGAAATGTAGTGACCCGAACTTTTCCATGTTTATATATATTAATTGAGATTGATGTTTACATGATTAAATGTTTCCAACATGTTAAGCAATCAAACTTGTTAAGACTTGATTAATTGAAATAGGTTTCATATAGACAATTGACCACCCAAGTTGACCAGTGATTCACGAACGTTAAAACTTGTAAAAAAACTATATGATGACATATATATGGTTATATATATAGTTAACATGATATTATGATAAGTAAACATATCATTAATTATATTAACAATGAACTACATATGTAAAAACAAGACTACTAACTTAATGATTTTGAAACGAGACATATATGTAACGTTTATCGTTGTAACGACATTTAATGTATATATATCATATTAAGAGATATTCGTACATCATAATATCATGATAATATAATAATTTAAAATCTCTTTTGTTATTATACACATTGGGTTAACAACATTTAACAAGATCGTTAACCTAAAGGTTTCAAAACAACACTTACATGTAACGACTAACGATGACTTAACGACTCAGTTAAAATGTATATACATGTAGTGTTTTAATATGTATTTATACACTTTTGAAAGACTTCAATACACTTATCAAAATACTTCTACTTAACAAAAATGCTTACAATTACATTCTCGTTCAGTTTCATCAACAATTCTACTCGTATGCACCCGTATTCGTACTCGTACAATACACAGCTTTTAGATGTATGTACTATTGGTATATACACTCCAATGATCAGCTCTTAGCAGCCCATGTGAGTCACCTAACACATGTGGGAACCATCATTTGGCAACTAGCATGAAATATCTCATAAGATTACAAAAATATGAGTAATCATTCATGACTTATTTACATGAAAACAAAATTACATATCCTTTATATCTAATCCATACACCAACGACCAAAAACACCTACAAACACTTTCATTCTTCAATTTTCTTCATCTAATTGAACTCTCTCAAGTTCTATCTTCAAGTTCTAAGTGTTCTTCATAAATTCCAAAAGTTCTAGTTTCATAAAATCAAGAATACTTTCAAGTTTGCTAGCTCACTTCCAATCTTGTAAGGTGATCATCCAACCTCAAGAAATCTTTGTTTCTTACAGTAGGTTATCATTCTAATACAAGGTAATAATCATATTCAAACTTTGGTTCAATTTCTATAACTATAACAATCTTATTTCAAGTGATGATCTTACTTGAACTTGTTTTCGTGTCATGATTTTGCTTCAAGAACTTTGAGCCATCCAAGGATCCATTGAAGCTAGATCCATTTTTCTCTTTTCCAGTAGGTTCATCCAAGGAACTTAAGGTAGTAATGATGTTCATAACATCATTCGATTCATACATATAAAGCTAGCTTATTCGAAGGTTTAAACTTGTAATCACTAGAACATAATTTAGTTAATTCTAAACTTGTTCGCAAACAAAAGTTAATCCTTCTAACTTGACTTTTAAAATCAACTAAACACATGTTATATATCTATATGATATGCTAACTTAATGATTTAAAACCTGGAAACACGAAAAACACCGTAAAACCGGATTTACGCCGTCGTAGTAACACCGCGGGCTGTTTTGGGTTAGTTAATTAAAAACTATGATAAACTTTGATTTAAAAGTTGTTATTCTGAGAAAATGATTTTTATTATGAACATGAAACTATATCCAAAAATTATGGTTAAACTCAAAGTGGAAGTATGTTTTCTAAAATGGTCATCTAGACGTCGTTCTTTCGACTGAAATGACTACCTTTACAAAAACGACTTGTAACTTATTTTTCCGACTAGAAACCTATACTTTTTTGTTTAGATTCATAAAATAGAGTTCAATATGAAACCATAGCAATTTGATTCACTCAAAACGGATTTAAAATGAAGAAGTTATGAGTAAAACAAGATTGGATAATTTTTCTCATTTTAGCTACGTGAAAATTGGTAACAAATCTATTCCAACCATAACTTAATCAACTTGTATTATATATTATGTAATCTTGAGATACCATAGACACGTATACAATGTTTCGACCTATCATGTCGACACATCTATATATATTTCGGAACAACCATAGACACTCTATATGTGAATGTTGGAGTTAGCTATACAGGGTTGAGGTTGATTCCAAAATATATATAGTTTGAGTTGTGATCAATACTGAGATACGTATACACTGGGTCGTGGATTGATTCAAGATAATATTTATCGATTTATTTCTGTACATCTAACTGTGGACAACTAGTTGTAGGTTACTAACGAGGACAGCTGACTTAATAAACTTAAAACATCAAAATATATTAAAAGTGTTGTAAATATATTTTGAACATACTTTGATATATATGTATATGTATATATTGTTATAGGTTCGTGAATCAACCAGTGGCCAAGTCTTACTTCCCGACGAAGTAAAAATCTGTGAAATTGAGTTATAGTCCCACTTTTAAAATCTAATATTTTTGGGATGAGAATACATGCAGGTTTTATAAATGATTTACAAAATAGACACAAGTACGTGAAACTACATTCTATGGTTGAATTATCGAAATCGAATATGCCCCTTTTTATTAAGTCTGGTAATCTAAGAATTAGGGAACAGACACCCTAATTGACGCGAATCCTAAAGATAGATCTATTGGGCCTAACAAACCCCATCCAAAGTACCGGATGCTTTAGTACTTCGAAATTTATATCATATCCGAAGGGTGTCCCGGAATGATGGGGATATTCTTATATATGCATCTTGTTATTGTCGGTTACCAGGTGTTCACCATATGAATGATTTTTATCTCTATGTATGGGATGTGTATTGAAATATGAAATCTTGTGGTCTATTGTTACGATTTGATATATATAGGTTAAACCTATAACTCACCAGCATTTTTGTTGACGTTTTAAGCATGTTTATTCTCAGGTGATTATTAAGAGCTTCCGCTGTCGCATACTTAAATAAGGACAAGATTTGGAGTCCATGCTTGTATGATATTGTGTAAAAACTGCATTCAAGAAACTTATTTTGTTGTAACATATTTGTATTGTAAACCATTATGTAATGGTCGTGTGTAAACAGGATATTTTAGATTATCATTATTTGATAATCTACGTAAAGCTTTTTAAACCTTTATTGATGAAATAAAGGTTATGGTTTGTTTAAAAATGAATGCAGTCTTTGAAAAACGTCTCATATAGAGGTCAAAACCTCGCAACGAAATCAATTAATATGGAACGTTTTTAATCAATAAGAACGGGACATTTCAGTTGGTATCCGAGCGTTGGTCTTAGAGAACCAGAAAATTTGCATTAGTGTGTCTTATCGAGTTTGTTAGGATGCATTAGTGAGTCTGGACTTCGACCGTGTTTTCTTTAAAAATGATTGCTTAACATTTTTGTTGGAAACTATATATTTTTAACATATGAATATTATGTGATATATTAATCTCTTAACGTGTTTGATATTATGTGATAGATGTCTACCTCTAGAACAAGTCCCATTGACTCACCTAATAATAATGAAGAGTCAAATGTAAATTGGAATGATTTGTGGACTGATTCACAAGTTCCCGAAGAGGAACCGGAAGAAGAGTCGAACCGGAAGAAGAATCGGAACCGGAAGAAGAATCGGAACCGGATGAAGAAATAGAACCGGTGGGGGAAATAATAAAACGGTTAAGTAAAAGAAAATCCTCAACCAACCGACCAAAGTTAATTATGGTCAATGGTGTTTCCGCCAAGGAAGCAAAATATTGGGAGGATTACCAATTCTCCAATGAATCGGATTCCGACGAGAATTCCGATGATGTTATAGAAATTACCCCAACTGAATTTAAAAAGGCAAAAGAAAATAATAAGGGAAAGGGCATAAAAATAGAGAAATCTAATTCCAACCCCGATGAACTTTATATGTATCGTCAACCCCCGAAGTCCTTAAGTTGTAACAATGACCCAGGAACCTCTAAACCACCAGGTTTTTCTAAACCAATGTGGATAACGACGGCTCATATTAGGGGAAAATCATATATCCCTAGAAACTTGGCAAAACGAACCAAAACCGAAGAAGAAGAAACAAGCGAGTCGGAATAAGATAGTTGTATTCATGTGGTGTAATATATGTAATATAGTGTGCTTATGCTTTATGATATATGTAAAAATTGCTTGTATTAATAAGTATTTTTTTTTATGAATCTAACTCTTGTCTATTTTACAGTATAAAAACGCAAAATGGATAGACAACCCAATATTTTAAGAGACCTACCCGGAGACATGATTGATGAAATCTTGTCTAGAGTCGGTCAGAATTCCTCGGCACAACTATTTAAGGCGAGATCAGTTTGTAAGACATTCGAAGAACGTTCCAAGAATGTCTTGGTTTATAAGAGACTTTCGTTTGAAAGATGGGGGATATCACATTGGGAAACCCATAAGTTACGATGTGTTTACTTTGACGCATATATTGCGGGGAACCCAAATGCTATTTTACGCAACGGGTTAAGAAATTATTTTGACTCAATATATCCGAATATTGGACTTCGTGATTTAGAAAAAGCGGCTAACATGCAACATAAAGAAGCATGTTATGCTTACGGATTAGTAATGTTCGCTTCTCACCAAAGTGAGAACAAGAACATCGGGCTACAACTATTAAACAAAACGTTTCCACAAGTGACGGAGTCGGTAATTGGGGTAAGAAATGAGGTTTTTAGATTATTACGGGACTGTTGGACATTACGTAACCCTCGTCCCTTTGATGACGTTACAACACGCTGTCTTATCAACGGCCATAACGGTTATGTTGCACAAGACCAAGGATGGGAAGTAGTCCTAGTAAAACCAGAATGCATGACTTGTTTCTGGACGTATGAATTACGTGTCTTTATTGCCTTTGCTGAACGACTTGTGTACTAGCTAGAATTGTCTTCACAACTATCTTGTATCAAAGTTATTGTGTGCTATATTTCATGCTTTATGTAAAATAAGCGGTATTGTAAGTTTGTAAAATATTGTATAAAAGTTTGAACGCGAAATATTATTATAATCAGTTTTTCATATAGAATTGTAGTAGTTGAATTGTATATTAGCTACTAAGTATGAACTTAACGGGTAGGTACTACCCGAATTTAAACTTATAAAACGCTAATATGAAGAAAAAGCTTTTATAAATGAGTTCATATTATGCTACGAAATACTATTAACTACTCTTAATATTCTGTATGATTAACTTGTTCCATTTAACTATTTTGAAGGAAATGGCACCGACTACTCGACACACCGTGAATATGAATGAAGAGGAATTCCGTACTTTTCTAGCTTCAAACATAGCCGCAGTACAGGCTGCGCTACATACCAACAATAACCTTGGATCTAGCAGTACAGGAAATCGTGTAGGATGCACCTACAAAGAATTCACTGCCTGCAAACCTTTGGAATTTGATGGAACCGAAGGACCGATCGGATTGAAACGGTGGACCGAGAAGGTTGAATCGGTGTTTGCCATAAGTAAGTGTACTGAAGAGGACAAAGTGAAGTACGCTACGCATACCTTCACAGGTTCTGCGTTAACATGGTGGAATACCTATCTAGAGCAAGTGGGACAAGATGATGCGTACGCACTACCGTGGTCAGCATTCAAGCACTTGATGAACGAGAAGTACCGTCCTAGAACCGAGGTCAATAAGCTCAAGACAGAACTTAGAGGGTTACGAACCCAAGGATTTGATATTACCACGTACGAAAGACGATTCACAGAATTGTGCCTATTGTGTCCGGGAGCATTCGAAGATGAGGAAGAGAAGATCGACGCGTTTGTGAAAGGATTACCAGAAAGAATCCAAGAAGATATAAGTTCACATGAGCCCGCCTCCATACAACAGGCATGTAGAATGGCTCACAAACTAGTGAACCAGATTGAAGAAAGAATTAAAGAACAGACTGCTGAAGAGGCCAATGTGAAGCAAGTCAAAAGAAAGTGGGAGGAAAACGGTGATAAGAATCACCAATACAACAACAACAGCAATTACAACAATAATCGCAACAATTATCCCAACAATCGCAACATCAATCGCAACTACAACAAACGGCCCAACAACAACAACAACAACAACAACAACAACAGCAACTACAACAATCATCCCAACAACAATAATAACCGCAACAACAACAACAATCAGAAGCAACTATGCCAAAGGTGTGAAAAGAATCACTCGGGGTTCTGCACCAAATTTTGCAACAAGTGTAAAAGAAATGGTCATAGCGCGGCGAAGTGTGAGGTCTACGGACCAGGGGTTAATAGGACGAAAGGAACAAATGGTGTCGGAACGAGTAATGGCGGAGCAAGTAGTGTCGGAGCAAGTTATGCCAATGTAGTTTGTTATAAATGTGGAAAACCAGGCCACATTATTAGAAATTGCCCGAACCAGGAGAACACGAATGGACAAGGCCGTGGAAGAGTTTTCAATATTAATGCGGTAGAGGCACAGGAAGACCCGGAGCTTGTTACGGGTACGTTTCTTATTGACAATAAATCTGCTTACGTTTTATTTGATTCGGGTGCGGATAGAAGCTATATGAGTAGAGATTTTTGTGCTAAATTAAGTTGTCCATTGACGCCTTTGGATAGTAAATTTTTACTCGAATTAGCAAATGGTAAATTAATTTCAGCAGATAATATATGTCGGAATCGAGAAATTAAACTGGTTAGCGAAACATTTAAGATTGATTTGATACCAGTAGAGTTAGGGAGTTTTGATGTGATAATCGGTATGGACTGGTTGAAAGAAGTGAAAGCGGAGATCGTTTGTTACAAAAATGCAATTCGCATTATACGAGAAAAAGGAAAACCCTTAATGGTGTACGGAGAAAAGGGCAACACGAAGCTACATCTTATTAGTAATTTGAAGGCACAAAAACTAATAAGAAAAGGTTGTTATACTGTTCTAGCACACGTCGAGAAAGTACAAACTGAAGAAAAGAGCATCAATGATGTTCCCATTGCAAAAGAATTTCCCGATGTATTTCCGAAAGAATTACCGGGATTACCCCCACATCGATCCGTTGAATTTCAAATAGATCTTGTACCAGGAGCTGCACCAATAGCTCGTGCTCCTTACAGACTCGCACCCAGCGAGATGAAAGAACTGCAAAGCCAATTACAAGAACTTTTAGAGCGTGGTTTCATTCGACCAAGCACATCACCGTGGGGAGCTCCTGTTTTGTTTGTCAAGAAGAAAGATGGTACATTCAGGTTGTGTATCGACTACCGAGAGTTGAACAAACTTACCATCAAGAACCGCTACCCACTACCGAGAATCGACGACTTATTTGATCAACTACAAGGCTCGTCTGTTTATTCAAAGATTGACTTACGTTCCGGGTATCATCAAATGCGGGTGAAAGAAGATGATATTCCAAAGACTGCTTTCAGAACACGTTATGGTCATTACGAGTTTATGGTCATGCCGTTTGGTTTAACTAATGCACCAGCTGTGTTCATGGACCTTATGAACCGAGTGTGTGGACCATACCTTGACAAGTTTGTCATTGTTTTCATTGATGACATACTTAATTACTCAAAGAATGACCAAGAACACGGTGAACATTTGAGAAAGGTGTTAGAAGTATTGAGGAAGGAAGAATTGTACGCTAAGTTTTCAAAGTGTGCATTTTGGTTGGAAGAAGTTCAATTCCTCGGTCACATAGTGAACAAAGAAGGTATTAAGGTGGATCCGGCAAAGATAGAAACTGTTGAAAAGTGGGAAACCCCGAAAACTCCGAAACACATACGCCAGTTTTTAGGACTAGCTGGTTACTACAGAAGGTTCATCCAAGACTTTTCCAGAATAGCAAAACCCTTGACTGCATTAACGCATAAAGGGAAGAAATTTGAATGGAATGATGAACAAGAGAAAGCGTTTCAGTTATTGAAGAAAAAGCTAACTACGGCACCTATATTGTCATTGCCTGAAGGGAATGATGATTTTGTGATTTATTGTGACGCATCAAAGCAAGGTCTCGGTTGTGTATTAATGCAACGAACGAAGGTGATTGCTTATGCGTCTAGACAATTGAAGATTCACGAACAAAATTATACGACGCATGATTTGGAATTAGGCGCGGTTGTTTTTGCATTAAAGACTTGGAGGCACTACTTATATGGGGTCAAAAGTATTATATATACCGACCACAAAAGTCTTCAACACATATTTAATCAGAAACAACTGAATATGAGGCAGCGTAGGTGGATTGAATTATTGAATGATTACGATTTTGAGATTCGTTACCACCCGGGGAAGGCAAATGTGGTAGCCGATGCCTTGAGCAGGAAGGATAGAGAACCCATTCGAGTAAAATCTATGAATATAATGATTCATAATAACATTACTACTCAAATAAAGGAGGCGCAACAAGGAGTTTTAAAAGAGGGAAATTTAAAGGATGAAATACCCAAAGGATCGGAGAAGCATCTTAATATTCGGGAAGACGGAACCCGGTATAGGGCTGAAAGGATTTGGGTACCAAAATTTGGAGATATGAGAGAAATGGTACTTAGAGAAGCTCATAAAACCAGATACTCAATACATCCTGGAACGGGGAAGATGTACAAGGATCTCAAGAAACATTTTTGGTGGCCGGGTATGAAAGCCGATGTTGCTAAATACGTAGGAGAATGTTTGACGTGTTCTAAGGTCAAAGCTGAGCATCAGAAACCATCAGGTCTACTTCAACAACCCGAAATCCCGGAATGGAAATGGGAAAACATTACCATGGATTTCATCACTAAATTGCCAAAGACTGCAAGTGGTTTTGATACTATTTGGGTAATAGTTGATCGTCTCACCAAATCAGCACACTTCCTACCAATAAGAAAAGATGACAAGATGGAGAAGTTAGCACGACTGTATTTGAAGGAAGTCATCTCCAGACATGGAATACCAATCTCTATTATCTCTGATAGGGATGGCAGATTTATTTCAAGATTCTGGCAGACATTACAGCAAGCATTAGGAACTCGTCTAGACATGAGTACTGCCTATCATCCACAAACTGATGGGCAGAGCGAAAGGACGATACAAACGCTTGAAGACATGCTACGAGCATGTGTTATTGATTTCGGAAACAGTTGGGATCGACATCTACCGTTAGCAGAATTTTCCTACAACAACAGCTACCATTCAAGCATTGAGATGGCGCCGTTTGAAGCACTTTATGGTAGAAAGTGCAGGTCTCCGATTTGTTGGAGTGAAGTGGGGGATAGACAGATTACGGGTCCGGAGATTATACAAGAAACTACCGAGAAGATCATCCAAATTCAACAACGGTTGAAAACCGCCCAAAGTCGACAAAAGAGCTACGCTGACATTAAAAGAAAAGATATAGAATTTGAAATTGGAGAGATGGTCATGCTTAAAGTTGCACCTTGGAAAGGCGTTGTTCGATTTGGTAAACGAGGGAAATTAAATCCAAGGTATATTGGACCATTCAAGATTATTGATCGTGTCGGACCAGTAGCTTACCGACTTGAGTTACCTCAACAACTCGCGGCTGTACATAACACTTTCCACGTCTCGAATTTGAAGAAATGTTTTGCTAAAGAAGATCTCACTATTCCGTTAGATGAAATCCAAATCAACGAAAAACTCCAATTCATCGAAGAACCCGTCGAAATAATGGATCATGAGGTTAAAAGACTTAAGCAAAACAAGATACCAATTGTTAAGGTTCGATGGAATGCTCGTAGAGGACCCGAGTTCACCTGGGAGCGTGAAGATCAGATGAAGAAGAAATACCCGCATCTATTTCCAGAAGATTCGTCAACACCTTCAACAGCTTAAAATTTCGGGACGAAATTTATTTAACGGGTAGGTACTGTAGTGACCCGAACTTTTCCATGTTTATATATATTAATTGAGATTGATGTTTACATGATTAAATGTTTCCAACATGTTAAGCAATCAAACTTGTTAAGACTTGATTAATTGAAATAGGTTTCATATAGACAATTGACCACCCAAGTTGACCAGTGATTCACGAACGTTAAAACTTGTAAAAAAACTATATGATGACATATATATGGTTATATATATAGTTAACATGATATTATGATAAGTAAACATATCATTAATTATATTAACAATGAACTACATATGTAAAAACAAGACTACTAACTTAATGATTTTGAAACGAGACATATATGTAACGTTTATCGTTGTAACGACATTTAATGTATATATATCATATTAAGAGATATTCGTTCATCATAATATCATGATAATATAATAATTTAAAATCTCTTTTGTTATTATAAACATTGGGTTAACAACATTTAACAAGATCGTTAACCTAAAGGTTTCAAAACAACACTTACATGTAACGACTAACGATGACTTAACGACTCAGTTAAAATGTATATACATGTAGTGTTTTAATATGTATTTATACACTTTTGAAAGACTTCAATACACTTATCAAAATACTTCTACTTAACAAAAATGCTTACAATTACATTCTCGTTCAGTTTCATCAACAATTCTACTCGTATGCACCCGTATTCGTACTCGTACAATACACAGCTTTTAGATGTATGTACTATTGGTATATACACTCCAATAATCAGCTCTTAGCAGCCCATGTGAGTCACCTAACACATGTGGGAACCATCATTTGGCAACTAGCATGAAATATCTCATAAGATTACAAAAATATGAGTAATCATTCATGACTTATTTACATGAAAACAAAATTACATATCCTTTATATCTAATCCATACACCAACGACCAAAAACACCTACAAACACTTTCATTCTTCAATTTTCTTCATCTAATTGAACTCTCTCAAGTTCTATCTTCAAGTTCTAAGTGTTCTTCATAAATTCCAAAAGTTCTAGTTTCATAAAATCAAGAATACTTTCAAGTTTGCTAGCTCACTTCCAATCTTGTAAGGTGATCATCCAACCTCAAGAAATCTTTGTTTCTTACAGTAGGTTATCATTCTAATACAAGGTAATAATCATATTCAAACTTTGGTTCAATTTCTATAACTATAACAATCTTATTTCAAGTGATGATCTTACTTGAACTTGTTTTCGTGTCATGATTTTGCTTCAAGAACTTTGAGCCATCCAAGGATCCATTGAAGCTAGATCCATTTTTCTCTTTTCCAGTAGGTTCATCCAAGGAACTTAAGGTAGTAATGATGTTCATAACATCATTCGATTCATACATATAAAGCTAGCTTATTCGAAGGTTTAAACTTGTAATCACTAGAACATAGTTTAGTTAATTCTAAACTTGTTCGCAAACAAAAGTTAATCCTTCTAACTTGACTTTTAAAATCAACTAAACACATGTTATATATCTATATGATATGCTAACTTAATGATTTAAAACCTGGAAACACGAAAAACACCGTAAAACCGGATTTACGCCGTCGTAGTAACACCGCGGGCTGTTTTGGGTTAGTTAATTAAAAACTATGATAAACTTTGATTTAAAAGTTGTTATTCTGAGAAAATGATTTTTATTATGAACATGAAACTATATCCAAAAATTATGGTTAAACTCAAAGTGGAAGTATGTTTTCTAAAATGGTCATCTAGACGTCGTTCTTTCGACTGAAATGACTACCTTTACAAAAACGACTTGTAACTTATTTTTCCGACTAGAAACCTATACTTTTTTGTTTAGATTCATAAAATAGAGTTCAATATGAAACCATAGCAATTTGATTCACTCAAAACGGATTTAAAATGAAGAAGTTATGAGTAAAACAAGATTGGATAATTTTTCTCATTTTAGCTACGTGAAAATTGGTAACAAATCTATTCCAACCATAACTTAATCAACTTGTATTATATATTATGTAATCTTGAGATACCATAGACACGTATACAATGTTTCGACCTATCATGTCGACACATCTATATATATTTCGGAACAACCATAGACACTCTATATGTGAATGTTGGAGTTAGCTATACAGGGTTGAGGTTGATTCCAAAATATATATAGTTTGAGTTGTGATCAATACTGAGATACGTATACACTGGGTCGTGGATTGATTCAAGATAATATTTATCGATTTATTTCTGTACATCTAACTGTGGACAACTAGTTGTAGGTTACTAACGAGGACAGCTGACTTAATAAACTTAAAACATCAAAATATATTAAAAGTGTTGTAAATATATTTTGAACATACTTTGATATATATGTATATGTATATATTGTTATAGGTTCGTGAATCAACCAGTGGCCAAGTCTTACTTCCCGACGAAGTAAAAATCTGTGAAAGTGAGTTATAGTCCCACTTTTAAAATCTAATATTTTTGGGATGAGAATACATGCAGGTTTTATAAATGATTTACAAAATAGACACAAGTACGTGAAACTACATTCTATGGTTGAATTATCGAAATCGAATATGCCCCTTTTTATTAAGTCTGGTAATCTAAGAATTAGGGAACAGACACCCTAATTGACGCGAATCCTAAAGATAGATCTATTGGGCCTAACAAACCCCATCCAAAGTACCGGATGCTTTAGTACTTCGAAATTTATATCATATCCGAAGGGTGTCCCGGAATGATGGGGATATTCTTATATATGCATCTTGTTATTGTCGGTTACCAGGTGTTCACCATATGAATGATTTTTATCTCTATGTATGGGATGTGTATTGAAATATGAAATCTTGTGGTCTATTGTTACGATTTGATATATATAGGTTAAACCTATAACTCACCAGCATTTTTGTTGACGTTTTAAGCATGTTTATTCTCAGGTGATTATTAAGAGCTTCCGCTGTCGCATACTTAAATAAGGACAAGATTTGGAGTCCATGCTTGTATGATATTGTGTAAAAACTGCATTCAAGAAACTTATTTTGTTGTAACATATTTGTATTGTAAACCATTATGTAATGGTCGTGTGTAAACAGGATATTTTAGATTATCATTATTTGATAATCTACGTAAAGCTTTTTAAACCTTTATTGATGAAATAAAGGTTATGGTTTGTTTAAAAATGAATGCAGTCTTTGAAAAACGTCTCATATAGAGGTCAAAACCTCGCAACGAAATCAATTAATATGGAACGTTTTTAATCAATAAGAACGGGACATTTCAGGAAACACTTAATCATGTAAATAACAATTTCATTTAATATATATAAACATGGAAAATTTCAAGTCACTACAGTACCTACCCGTTAAATAAATTTCGTCCCGAAATTTTAAGCAGTTGGAGTTGTTGACTTATCTTCTGGAAATAAGTGCGGGTATTTCTTCTTGATCTGATCTTCTCGTTCCCAGGTGAACTTGGGTCCTCTACGAGCATTCCATCGAACCTTAACAATTGGTATCTTATTTTGCTTAAGTCTTTTAACCTCACAATCCATTATTTCGACGGGTTCTTCGATGAATTGAAGTTTTTCGTTGATTTGGATTTCGTCTAACGGAATAGTGAGATCTTCTTTAGCAAAATATTTCTTCAAATTCGAGACGTGGAAAGTGTTATGTACAGCCGCGAGTTGTTGAGGTAACTCAAGTCGGTAAGCTACTGGTCCGACACGATCAATAATCTTGAATGGTCCAATATACCTTGGATTTAATTTTCCTCGTTTACCAAATCGAACAATGCCTTTCCAAGGTGCAACTTTAAGCATGACCATCTCTCCAATTTCAATTTCAAATTCTATATCTTTTATTTTACTGTCAGCGTAATTCTTTTGTCTACTTTGGACGGTTTTTAGCCGTTGTTGAATTTGGATGATCTTCTCGGTAGTTTCTTGTATTATCTCAGGACCCGTAATCTATCTATCCCGCACTCCACTTCAACAAATCGGAGACCTACACTTTCTACCATAAAGCGCTTCAAACGGCGCCATCTCAATGCTTGAATGGTAGCTGTTGTTGTAGGAAAATTCTGCTAACGGAAGGTGTCGATCCCAACTGTTTCCGAAATCAATAACATAGGCTCGTAGCATGTCTTCAATCGTTTGTATTGTCCTTTCAATCTGTCCATCAGTTTGTGGATGATAGGCAGTACTCATGTCTAGACGAGTTCCTAATGCTTGCTGTAATGTCTGCCAGAATCTTGAAATGAATCTGCCATCCCTATCAGAGATAATAGAGATTGGTATTCCATGTCTGGAGACGACTTCCTTTAAATACAGTCGTGCTAACTTCTACATCTTATCATCTTCTCTTATTGGCAGGAAGTGTGCTGATTTGGTGAGACGATCAACTATTACCCAAATAGTATCAAAACCACTTGCAGTCCTTGGCAATTTAGTGATGAAATCCATGGTAATGTTTTTCCATTTCCATTCCGGGATTTCGGGTTGTTGAAGTAGACCTGATGGTTTCTGATGCTCCGCTTTGACCTTAGAACACGTCAAACATTCTCTTACGTATTTAGCAACATTGGCTTTCATACCTGGCCACCAAAAATGTTTCTTAAGATCTTTGTACATCTTTCCCATTCCAGGATGTATTGAGTATCTAGTTTTATGAGCTTCTCTAAGTACCATTTCTCTCATATCTCCAAATTTTGGTACCCAAATTCTTTCAGCCCTATACCGGGTTCCGTCTTCCCGAATATTAAGATGCTTCTCCGATCCTTTGGGTATTTCATCCCTTAAGTTTCCCTCTTTTAAAACTCCTTGTTGCGCCTCCTTTATTTAAGTAGTAAGGTTAGTGTGAATCATTATATTCATAGCTTTTACTCGAATGGGTTCTCTGTCTTTTCTGTTCAAGGTGTCGGCTACTACATTTGCCTTCCCCGGGTGGTAACGAATCTCAAAGTCGTAATCATTCAACAATTCAATCCATCTGCGCTACCTCATGTTCAGTTGTTTCTGATTAAATATGTGTTGAAGACTTTTGTGGTAAGTATATATAATACTTTTGACCCCATATAAGTAGTGCCTCCAAGTCTTTAATGCAAAAACATCTGCGCCTAATTCCAAATCATGCGTCGTATAATTCTGCTCGTGAATCTTCAATTGTCTAGAAGCATAAGCAATTACCTTCATTCGTTGCATTAATACACAACCGAGACCTAGCTTTGAGGCATCACAATATATCACAAAATCATCATTCCCTTCAGGTAATGACAATATAGGTGTCGTAGTTAACGTTTTCTTTAACAATTGAAACGCTTTCTCTTGTTCATCCTTCCATTCAAATTTCCTCCCTTTATGCGTTAATGCAGTCAAGGGTTTTGCAATTTTGGAAAAATCTTGGATGAATCTCATGTAATAACCAGCTAGCCCTAAAAATTAACGTATGTGTTTCGGAGTTTTCGGGGTTTCCCACTTTTCAACAGTTTCAATCTTTGCTGGATCCACCTGAATACCTTCTTTGTTCACTATATGACCGATGAATTGAACTTCTTCCAACCAAAATGAACACTTTGAAAACTTAGCATACAGTTTTTCTTTTCTTAACAACTCTAGCACTTTTCTCAAATGTTCTTCATGCTCTTGGTCATTCTTTGAATAAATAAGTATGTCATCGATGAAAACAATGACAAACTTGTCAAGGTATGGTCCACACACTCGGTTCATGAGGTCCATGAACACAGCTGGTGCGTTGGTCAACCCAAACGGCATAACCATAAAATCGTAATGACCATAACGCATCCTAAAAGCAGTCTTTGGAATATCATCCTCCTTCACCCGCATTTGATGATACCCAGAATGTAAATCAATCTTCGAATAAACCGACGAGCCTTGTAGTTGATCAAATAAGTCATCGATTCTCAGCAGTGGGTAGCAGTTCTTGATGGTAAGTTTGTTCAACTCTCAGTAGTCAATACACAACCTAAATGTACCATCCTTCTTCTTGACAAACAAAACAGGAGCTCCTCACGGTGATGTGCTTGGTCGAATGAAACCACGCTCTAAAACTTCCTGTAACTGACTTTGTAATTCTTTCATTTCGCTGGGTGAGAGTCTGTATGGAGCACGAGCTATTGGTACAGCTCCTGGTATAAGGTCTATTTGAAATTCAACGGATCGATGTGGGGGTAATCCCTGTAATTCTTTCGGAAATACATCGGGAAATTCTTTTGCGATGAGAACATCACTGATGTTCTTTTCTTCAGGTTTAACTTCCTTGATGTGTGCTAGAATGACGTAACAACCTTTTCTTATTAGTTTTTGCGCCTTCAAACTACTAATAAGATTTAATTTCGCGTTGATCTTTTCTCTGTACACCATTAAAAGTTTTCCCTTTTCACGCATAATGCGAATCGCATTTTTGTAACAAACGACCTCTGCTCTCACCTTTTTCAACCAGTCCATGCCAATTATTACATCAAAACTCCCTAACTCGACTGGTATTAAATCAATTTTAAACATTTCATCCCCCAGTTTAATTTCTCTCTCCCGACATATATTATCTGCTGAAATTAATTTACCGTTTGCTAATTCGAGTAAAAATTTACTATCCAAAGGCGTCAATGGGAAACTTAATTTAGCACAAAAATCTCTACTCATATAGCTTCTATCCACACCCGAATCAAATAAAACATAAGCAGATTTATCGTCAATAAGAAACGTACCCGTAACAAGCTCCGGGTCTTCATGTGCTTCTGCCGCATTAATATTGAAAACTCTTCCACCGCCCTACCTATTAGTATTCCCAAGACTCTGGAAATTTCTAATAATGTGACCCGGTTTTCCACATTTATAACAAACAGCGTTGGTATTACTTGCTTCGACACTATTTGTTCCGGCATTACTTGTTCCGACACTATTTGTTCCTTTAGTTCTGTTAAACTTTGGTCCGTAGACCTCACACTTTGTCTTGCTATGACCATTTTTTTACACCTGTTGGAAAATGTCGTGCAAAACCCCTGGTGATTTTCTTCACACCTATGACATGGCTGTTTTTGGTTTTTGTTGCTGTTGTTGTTATTGAGGTTGTTATTGGGATTGTTACTGTTGTTGAAACGGTTGTTGTAGTTGTTGTTGTTGTTGGGACGTTTGTTGTATTTATTGTTAGAATTGTGGTTATTGTTGCGATTGTTGTTGCGGTTGTTGGGATAGTTGTTGCGATCGTGGTTGTAATTGTTATTTTTGTTGTACTGGTGACTCTTGTCACCGTTTTCCTCCCACTTCCTCTTGAGTTGTTTCGTGTTGGCTTCTTCGGCCGCCTGCTCTTTAATTCTTCCCTCAATCTGATTTATGAGTTTATGAGCCATTCGACTTGCCTTTTGTATGCAAGCGGGCTCGTGTGACCTCACATCTTCTTGAATCCTTACTGGTAACCATTTTACAAACGCGTCGATCTTCGCTTCTTCATCTTCGAACGCTCCCGGACACAATGGGCACAACTCTGTGAATCGTCGTTCATACGTGGTAACGTCGAACCCTTGTGTTCGTAACTCTCTAAGTTCTGCCTTGAGCTTATTGACTTCATTTCTAGGACGGTACTGCTCGTTCATCAATTGCTTGAATGCCGACCACAGTAGTGCGTTGATGTTTCGCGAGGTGTATATAAAATAGTTATTAATTTTAGCAGGAAATACTATTAAATACGATACAATTTTACACAAGATATTTATTTATTTATAGAATGGATATACTTAAACCTTGCTACAACACTTATAGGCAGTGTACCTAATCGTACAGTAGTGTAGTTTTTAGTAAGTCCGGTTCGTTCCACAGGGAGATCTTTAAGCAAAGCTCAACGCTATATTAGTTTACTTTTATAAAAATACAAATATAAGTAATATTATTATTATAAAGGGGGGTTTTTTACCGTTTAATGACCGGTTTGTCGATTTTAAAACTTTAGTCGCAGTTAAAACCTAATGTAAAATATAAAATACAAGACTTAAATTAAAGCGTAAAGTAAATAACGATAATGAAATTGCGAATAATAAAAATGCGATAAAATTAAATTGCGATAATTAAAAGTACGATAAATAAAAGTGCGATTAAATAAAATAACAATAAATAAAAGTGCGATAATTAGAAGTGCAATTAAATATAAAATAAAGGAAATTAAATATGAAATAAAAGAATTATGCTTATTTAAACTTCCGTAATCATGATGTTTGACGTGTTGATTTTAGTTTTATGCCCATGGGTTAATTGTCCTTTGTCCTGGATTATTCAATATGTCCGTCTGGTTTTTGTCCATAACAGTCCATCAGTCATAAATATAAATTGCAAGTGTCCTTGTCAAATTATTATTATACCCGAAGATAAATATTCCAACTAATTGGGGATTCGAATTGTAACAAGGTTTTAATACTTTGTTTAATGAATACACCAGGTTATCGACTGCGTGTAAACCAAGGTTTTACTACTTTGTTAACAATTACACCAATTACCCTTGAATGTAATTTCACCCCTGTTTTAATTATTCTAGTGGCTATTAATCCATTCCCGTGTCCGGTTAAATGAACGATTATTCGTACATATAAATACCCCGCCCATCGTGTCCGATCGAGTGTATATGGTAATTTATAGGGACGCCCAATTGTAAATCTTTATATTAACATTAACAAACTTTCATTTAGTTAAACAAATATAAAGCCCATTAATAGCCCATAGCCTAGTTTCCACAAGTGTCGTTCTTTTGTCCAAACCCCAATTATGGTACAAAGCCCAATTACCCAATTTTAGTAATTAGCCCAACATCATGATTACTTCGTTTTAAATAAGCATAATAATAACTTAGCTACGAGACATTAATGTAAAAAGGTTGAACATAACTTACAATGATTAAAAATAGCGTAGCGTTACACGGACAGAATTTCGACTTACACCCTTACAACATTCGCTAACATACCCTTATTATTAGAATTATAATTAAAATTAAAATATAAATTATAAATATAAATATATATTACTCGTATATATTGAGAGAGATTGAAAAAAAGATGATTTTTTGATCAGAATTCGGGTTGGTTTTATAGCCAGGTTTGATTTTTGGGGCTCCGCGACTCGCGGCAAAAAGCCCTTCAAACTCCGCGAGTCGCGGAGAGGTATTTTCAATTTACTCCCTTGGAGTTTCTGGCTGCCGACAGTTTTAAATATATATATATAATATATATATAATTAATATAATTAATTATATATTATATTATATTTATATATATAGTTAACTTGTAATTTTTAGTCCGTTGCGTCGAGCGTTAAGAATTGACTCTGGTCCCGGTTCCGGATTTTCGAACGTCCTCGCGTACAATTTAATATCTTGTACTTTGCGTTTTGAATCTTGTACTCTTGTGATTTCGAGACGTTTCTTATCAATAATTGGAACCTTTTTGATTGTCTTTTGTTCTTTTGAGCTTTTTGGTCGTTTGCGTCTTCAAATCGTCGAATCTGTCTTTTGTCTTCACCTTTTATTATTTAAACGAATATCACTTGTAAATAGAACAATTGCAACTAAAAGCTTGTCTTTCTTGAGGAATAATGCTATGAAATATATGTTCGTTTTTAGCATTATCAAATATTCCCACACTTGAGCGTTGCTTGTCCTCAAGCAATATTGTCTTGAAATACTAGAATCACTTCTTTATTCTTCACACTTTGTACATCAGTGATTTCTATACGGCGGTATAAACAATGGTAGTAACGATATGGTTTACAGTCCCACATGACTATAAAAATTTAGATCCATTAAGGAAATTGGATCTTTATGAAAACATTTGATCTTTTGAAAATTAAATCTAGTTTTTACCCTAGATAAGTTTTCCGGAATAACCCTTTACCGGTGTTTGCAAAATATTTTTGTGGGTTTGGTGGGTTTCAGATTTGAAAATTTTAGCTCAAAACTTGCGGTTTTGTGTCACCCACTTGCTAACCTTGTATTTGGAAAGCAACACGTCCAGTTTACTTGTTCCGTATATTACCTTTCGGCAAACTACCGTCCGGTTGTAAAGGAAAGCGTTGAACAAGCAACTGTTAAGGCAATGTCCCGTGACATGCTTTTGATTATGGTCTATAACGTGTCGGACGCAATTACTATCCTTGGTAGGAGCAATAGTAAAAGCTCACCCTTATAATTTTTCGGTCTGGCACAAGGTCCTGTCTTTGACCATGCTATGCAACCACCGTTCTTACGGTTGACACCCGATTTAATTCAGGTGACCTAATGAATTCCAGGTGAATTCCTAGGATTTTACGTTCAATGGTAATGAACGCATTGAAAATAGGGTTTTCAGAAAACAAATCGGTTTATAATTTTGATCAAAATATTTTCTCGTTCAAGCTCGAGTTTAGATATCATTGAATTCCATGAGTTTGAATCCTCAATCTTTAAGGTCAATCTCTAGGATTGAGTAATATCAGTCTTAAAAGCTGATTTTTAATCTTTAAGGAGATTATCCTTTCTGGGGATCTGATTCATTAGTCTTATCCAGCTAATTTGCACGGTGCCTCCCCATTGTACGAGATAAATCCTTCTCATGGTTAGGATAAATCTGACCACTTGGCGACCCTGTTTAATGCTGAGGTCCGTGGATTTCCTGCTGATTTTAGTGATGACTTTTCTAGATTTTTCGTCAACCTACAGCTGGTCTGAACGACAACTTCATGACCTAAATCAAGAAGCGCGTGTCTTTTTCGGAAGACTTTACTTCCTTTTAATGATGGAATTGATTCATCGTGTAGATCCATCTCTTCTTTTCTTTCATCGGGTAAAACAGTTTAGTTTAGTTCAAAGCAAAAGTATTTTCAGTTATTTGTTACAAATATATGTGACATATGTTTAAAATAACTTGGTAAATTTTCCCACACTTGGCTTTTTATTTTTCTTTTTATCGTCCTCTATTCCATTTTAAATGAATTTTGACGTTTTAGTTTGTTTCTCAATTTATGTCCTTTCTGAGGTAACAATAATTTCGGTGTTAAAACCTAGTTTTATCGTTCATAAATATGTATAAACATGATTTGAATTCATTTAATTGAAAATTTTGAAAAATTTTACTAGAATTGGGTAGTCAGTATATAAGACTAGGGCTGTTCTTTTTTATCAGAGAGCACTAGATTCTAATACAACTACTGCTTTACTAGTATTTTTAATGGTAACCAAGTGTATAAAGTAAAAATTTTTAAAATCCGAAAGAATTTAACCCCTTCCCACACTTAAGATCTTGCAATGCCCTCATTTGCAAGAAATCAGTAACAATTTAAATTATTGAGGGTGATTTGTGTGAAAATGATTAAATTTTTACCAAAGTTTCCAAATATATTGGCGTTTGTTTGCTGAATGATAAATGGTGCACGTCATTTGTTCATTCCGTCTTGTTGTTATTTCACATACATTTTGCATCATTGTCGTCAAAATTACTTGCTTTTGCTGAACTTAATGCCAGTCTTTGAAAACGCGTTGTTTTACCCTGTTGTGTACATAAGATAAACTGCAAACATATATACATATTTTTGAAGTTTGGTTTATTACCCCACATTCAAAAATTATTAAAATCTAAGAATAAAAGTTAGATAATTATAAAAATGATTACAATATGAACAAAAGTATTAAACATATCAATAATTACATATTACAAAATAATAAAAATAAAAAGTAACTAAGGATGATATTGGTACCAATAGGGGTTCCACGCATAACCATAAGTGCTATAGAATGCCTCGGCAGGGTCATACGTAGGATATGGTGGCTGCATCTCTATCGACCAAGGAGGGAAGACGGGTTTCGGTGTAGGAATATAGTTTCTACCTATATGTTGGCAATGCGCTATGATCTGGTTCTGATGAACTTGCCAATCTTCAAATGCTCTCTGTCTAGCATTTTCGTATTCCTGAGAAGCTATAAACCTTTGCATTTCTTGCATCTGGTTCCCCCCTCCTACATTACCTTGTTCTTGGTTTCTCTCTACCTGTGGATGTCTACCATTGTATCGTACTGCGGCGTTATTTCGCCGCTTCAACACTTTCGCACCATGGTAGACATTTAGACCTATAGTGTCGCGGGGTTCCGGCTCTTCTACTAATAATCCCCCCCGACTTATATCCACACCGAGATATTCACCAATCAAAGTAATAAAAATACCACCTCCTATTATGCTATGTGGACGCATCCCTCGAACCATAGCTGATAAATAATAACCCACACAATATGGTATACTTACAGCGCTGTGTGGGTCTCGAATACACATATGGTAAAACAAATCTTGTTCATTTACCTTTTCTTTGTTTTTACCCCTTTGTGTAATCGAGTTAGCTAAAAACCTATGTATTACTCTTAATTCGGCTCTATCTATATCCAAATAAGAGTAGTTTCCCCCTTTAAAACGGTGGTGGCTTGTCATTTGACTCCACACACCGTGTGTATCAAAATTCTCATCTATTTTCCTACCGTTTAGTATCAATCCTCTACAATCGGCAGACGCTAATTCCTCAGGCGTATATATACGTAAAGCCTGAGCCATGTCTAGTAAAGACATGTGGCGCATCGAACCGCCTAACAAAAATCTAACAAAAGAACGATCGGTTAAACTGGCTACCCGATCATTCAACTCTATACTACATAACAACTCTTCACACCATACTTTATATACAGGTCTGCGTATGGTGAATAAACATATCCAGTCATTGAAAGAAGAATTACCATACCTCTGTACCAGTAATTCCCTAATTGGCCCGGCCAATTCTACAGCTTCCAAGGGTCCCCATTCTATGACCCTCGGTACCTCAACAACCTTGGAATGAAGAGTATGCAAACCCCGTTGATATTTCGGATAATCTATCCAAAGTCTGTCAAATCGCAAGTTCGGGTGCAACTGTTCCAAGTGCATATCTGAAAAGGTCATGACTGGATGAGGTACATCCTGCCTGTAGTAGTTATCTACCTCCTGTTGTTCCAAGTTCTCAGCAGGAGCGTGACGGGCTTGGGATGAAGATTCACCCCTTTCATTCTGCAAAACACATCAAACACAAATTTTGTGCATCCAAATATGCATTAGTGTCAGCAAAATCATCAATCAAAATAATTACAATGACATTATCAATTTATATCAAACTTAAGCTTATTTTCACATTTTTATCAAATCTACACTTTTTCAATAAGCATATACGAAAATTTTCGCCAAGTTCATAAGCATTCAACTCAAATAACATGTCAAAATAATCATTACTAGCAAATAAACAAGTCTCAAATGGCATTATCTTTCAAAAATCAAGTTCATGAATTTTGGACTTGAAAAAGTCCACTTTAATTCTCAAAATCATGTTTAGGCTCAAAGTTTGGATCATTTAACTACCTAGACATGTTACACTACTCAATTTAGCAACAATTCATGACAAAAATCGGCCATAACCTGTTTATATCAAAAAGCCCCAAATTGCTCAAGAACACAAACCCTAGATTCTAAAGATTTTGAAGTTTTTGGCTTCAAATCATGTTAACAAGCATCAATCTAGGTTATACATGCATAATATACTAACAATTTAACACTAATTACACTAAAAATTAACAAAATTCAAATTATGAAAATATGCTCAAGAACACACTAAAATTCGGATTTAAAGGTGATTTGGGGTGTAATTGTACCTGTTTTCTTGAGTAGTTCCTAGATATCATCCTTCTCAACATGATTGTAGTGAAAAATTTGAAGATTAACGGTGAAAAATCGAGTTTTTGGGATGATTTTCGTGGGTTTTTCGGGGTCTTTTTTCGAGCTGTATGTGTGTTTCTGTGTTGGTGGGAGTGATCAGTTCGTGTGCAGCTGTTTTATTTTTTTCTGTAATTTGGTCCCTCCGCGAGTCGCGGAGGTTTGTTCTGCAAACTCCGCGAGTCGCGGAGTTATTTTTTTTTTTTTTTTTTTTTTTTTTTTTTTTTTTTTTTTTTTATTTTTTATAATCTTTAACTTATAAAACAAATAAGAAATTAATTTTAAAATTTTGTTTCCCTTGTTATTTAGGACGAGGTCGTTTCGGATCGATGTCCTAGTCCGTCCCTCGACAAAATTTTAAAATTTGTCTTTTTGTAGCGATTGTTTTAAAAGCTAAGATTTTTGGGTTTTTTAATGTTTTTGGCATACTTTAAATCAACAAGATTAAAAATAATGATAATAAAAGTTCTCGTCCCTCCCTCGGGTAAAGCAATTTCGGTTCAAAGACCTAGTCTTCAACTTACGACGAATTTTAAAAATCATATTTTTAACTTAATGAGATAAAGTAAATTTTTGTTTTTAAAATTCACACAACATAAATATAAAATTCAAAATTAATATTAAAAATTAAAAATTCACACCAAACTTAAAATTTGAAATGCATAAAATTAAAATTTCATATTTTAAAAATTAAAAATTCAAACCAAACTTAATTTAAAAATTCATATTATAAATTTACACCAAACTTATATTAATTTTTCAAATATTTACAATTTTAAAAATATTGTTTTTACAAAGTTTACAATATTAATTTAAGATTTAAATATTAATTTTAAAAACATGGTAAAAATAAAATTGAAAATCTTTTTGTCTTTTTATTCCACTTTAATCAATCAAATATTATCAAAAATATGCGCCCCTCTTTTCGGTAAAGTAATTTCGGTTCCAAGACCTAATTTAACTCATGACGAATTTTTGAAATATTTTGGTTTGATTGATTAAAGATATTTATACCTTAAGAATAAACGTTAAATTTCGCAGTGATGTAATAAATTTTTGAAGGATATCAATAATTTCGGTCGCCAAACCTAATTTTATTTAATACCAATTTAATACTTTTTAGCGAACAAATTAGCGTTTATTATCAAAAGGTTAAAAATAAAAATAAAAATAAAAACTGTACAGACATACCTGTGAAATAGATTTCTTAGTTATATGATCTATTATATTCATAAGATAGTCGGTTTAATTGGTCTTCCATGGCTGCATAGGCGTAACCTCGAGCATTCATTGTCTTTTCTTCTAAACATATGAACGGTCCGTCTCTGCATAAAGTAACAAATTCGGTATTTGAATAGGTTTGATTATTTGAACATTTACCTCCATGTGACCATTTTCCGCATTTGTGACATTTTTCTAGGTGTCGTGCTCTTCTTTTCGCTGCGGATTTTGATTTTCCTTTACCAAATTGTAACTTATTATCTTCGCATCTGGATCCTTTTCTAACTCCGTCCATTCTTTCTCTGATTACTGATACTAATTCGCTCGGTAGTATGTCATTATTTCTTTTAGTGATCAAAGCGTGTAGCATTAGACCATGGTTTAGTTCACAGGCAGTCTTCATTTCGTAAAAACCTAAAAAAATAAAAATTCAGAATGGGGGGAGAAGACTAGTTCTTTAGGGTCTGCTAGGGAAAGACCATACGTGTTCCATTTTCGAGAACTACACGAAAACAGACAATCTAACTCTAACAGAAATACTTATTATCCTTTAAAGACTTGATTCTCCCCACACTTAGTTAGCTGTGGTGTCGAAATTGTGATTAACTTCGTTGTCGACTTCCATCGGACCATGTATGTAATGTTTAACTCTGTGACCATTAACTTTAAATTCAATCCCATTTGAATTTATTAATTCTATCGTTCCGTATGGGAAAACTCTTTTGACTATGAATGGTCCAGACCATCTTGATTTCAATTTTCCAGGAAATAGCTTGAATCGTGAATTGAAAAGAAGAACTCTGTCTCCTTCTTTAAATTCTTTTGAACTTCTGATTCTTTTATCATGCCATTTCTTCGTTCTTTCTTTATAGATTAACGAATTTTCGTATGCTTCATGTCTTAATTCTTCTAATTCATTTAGTTGACTTAATCGTAGACGTCCGGCTTCATGTAAATCAAGATTACATGTCTTCAAAGCCCAAAATGCTTTGTGTTCAATTTCTACTGGAAGATGACATGCTTTTCCATACACAAGTCTAAAAGGTGTGGTTCCAATTGGAGTTTTGTAGGCTGTTCTAAAAGCCCAGAGTGCATCCTCCAATTTAATGGACCATTCCTTCGGATTTGATCCTACGGTTTTCTCTAGAATACGTTTTAAAGCTCGGTTGGTATTTTCAACTTGTCCACTTGTTTGTGGATGATATGCGGTGGAGATTTTATGAGTTACTCCATATCTTTTAAGAACTTTTTCAAGTTGATTATTACAAAAATGAGTACCCCGATCACTTATTAAAGCTTTCGGTGTTCCAAACCTTGCAAAAAGACGTTTTAAAAAGTTGACTACAACTCGTGCATCGTTAGTTGGGAGAGCTTGTGCTTCCGCCCATTTAGATACATAATCAATGGCTACGAGTATATATAGATTATTATGAGATTTTGGAAATGGACCCATAAAGTCAATACCCCAAATGTCAAATACTTCACATACTTGGATGACATTTTGTGGCATTTCATCACGTTGACTTATTTTTCCGGCCCTTTGACATGCATCACAGGATTTGCAAAGGAGGTGTGCGTCTTTGTAAATTGTAGGCCAATAGAATCCAGCTTCATAAACTTTTCTTGCTGTTAGTTGAGGCCCATAATGCCCTCCTGTTGGTCCTGTGTGACAATGGTTTAAAATTTTACTAGCTTCATCTCCAAATACACATCGGCGTATTATTCCATCGGGACAACTTTTAAACAGATGTGGATCTTCCCAGAAATAGTGTTTTATATCACTGAAGAATTTCTTCCGTCTTTGGTACGATAATCCTTTTTCAAGGAATCCACAAACTAAGTAGTTTGCATAGTCTGCAAACCATGGGATTTCTTTATAATCTATCTTCAATAGATATTCATCAGGAAAGTTGTCTTGTATGGCCGATTCATTCAGAACTTCTAATTCGGGATTTTCAAGACGAGAAAGATGATCAGCGGCGAGATTTTCTGCTCCCTTTTTATCTCGGATTTCAATATCAAACTCTTGTAAGAGTAAGATCCAACGGATTAATCTTGGTTTAGCATCTTGTTTTGAAAATAGGTATCTAAGAGCAGAATGGTCGGTATAGACCACCGTTTTTGCTAGAACTAGATATGATCGAAATTTGTCAAAAGCAAAGACAATAGCAAGGAGTTCTTTTTCAGTAGTTGTATAGTTCGTTTGTGCTCCTTGTAATGTCTTACTAGCATAATATATAGGTTGAAATCGTTTTTCAATCCTTTGTCCTAAAACGGCTCCCATTGCAAAATCACTTGCATCGCACATTAGTTCAAATGGTAGATTCCAATTTGGTGTTATCATGATCGGTGCATTAGTGAGTTTTTCTTTAAGAATATTAAAAGATTTGATACATTCATCTGAAAAGATGAATGGCGCATCCTTTTCTAGGAGTTTATTCATAGGAGTGGCAATTTTAGAAAAATCTTTTATGAAACGTCGGTAAAAACCGGCATGCCCTAGAAAACTCCTAACTCCTCTAACATTTGTGGGATGTGGAAGTTTAGCAATTACATCTACTTTAGCTCTATCCACTTCAATTCCTTCTTTTGAAATTTTATGTCCAAGAACGATGCCTTCTTTAACCATGAAATGGCATTTCTCCCAATTAAGTACTAGATTTGATTTTTCGCATCTAATTAGCATTCGTTCCAGATTAACTAGACATGACTTAAATGTATCACCGAAGACTGAAAAGTCATCCATGAATACTTCCATGCATTCTTCTATCATGTCGTGAAAAATCGCCATCATACACCTTTGAAAGGTTGCAGGGGCGTTGCAAAGTCCAAATGGCATGCGTTTGTAAGCAAAAGTACCATAAGGGCACGTGAATGTGGTTTTCTCTTGATCTTCGGGTGCTATTGGAATTTGAAAATATCCGGAAAATCCATCTAGAAAACAATAGTAACTATTTCCGGCTAATCTTTCCAACATTTGATCTATGAAAGGTAAGGGAAAGTGATCTTTTCTGGTGGCGTCATTTAATTTTCTATAATCAATACATACACGCCATCCTGTTACAGTCCTAGTAGGAATAAGCTCATTCTTCTCATTTGTGATGACAGTCATGCCACCCTTCTTAGGCACGCATTGAACTGGGCTTACCCATGGACTATCAGAGATTGGATATATCAAACCTGCATCTAGCAGTTTAATAATCTCTTTCTTAACTACATCTTGCATATTAGGATTTAGTCTTCGTTGGCGTTGCACATACGTTTTATGACCTTCTTCCATAAGGATTTTATGTGTGCAATACGAAGGACTTATTCCTTTAATATCATGAATCTTCCATGCAATGGCTGGTTTATGAGCTTTCAACACAGAAATGAGTTGTGATTTTTCATTTTCAGTAAGAGAAGACGATATTATTACAGGTAATTCAGATTCACCATGTAGATAAGCGTATTCCAAATGGTTTGGAAGTGGCTTTAACTCTAATTTCGGAGGTTCTTCTATCGATGATTTATATCGATATCTGTCTTCTTCTTTTAGCATTTGAATTTCTTCTGTTGTTGGTTCATATCCATTAGCTATAAGTGTAGCTAACATTTCAGCTTCATCAATTGGTTCATTACCTTCTCCTAAAGAACATTCTCCTGTTCCTTGTAATTCTGGAAATTCTTCTAATAATTCTGCATGTGCATCTATAGTTTGAATATAATAACATGTATCATCTGCAGATTGTGGTTGTTGCATTGCTCTATCAACTGAAAAGGTAACACTCTCATCCTCTATACTTAGGGTAAGTTTCTTACCGAACACGTCTATCATTGCTTTAGCCGTGTTTAAGAATGGTCTTCCTAATATGAGAGGAACTTGAGAATCTTCTTCCATGTCCAAAACAACAAAATCTACTGGAAATACTAAAGTACCAACTTTAACTAGCATGTTCTCCATTATCCCTCTAGGATATTTTATTGATCTATCGGCTAGTTGTATGCTTATTCTGGTTGGTTTCAATTCTCCAAGGTCTAGTTTAGCGTATAGTGAATACGGCATTAGATTTATACTAGCACCTAAGTCTGCCAATGCTTCTATTGAACTAAGACTACCCAGAAAACATGGAATTGTGAAACTTCCTGGATCAGATAGTTTTTCTGGTATCTTATTCAACAGCACTGCTGAACAATTAGCATTCATAGTAACAGCCGAAAGTTCTTCCATTTTCTTTCTATTCGTGATCAGATCTTTCAAGAATTTAGCATACCTTGGCATTCCTGAAATCACATCAATGAAAGGAAGATTTACATTTATCTGTTTAAACATATCCAAGAATTTGGATTGCTCGGCTTCAAGTTTTTCTTTCTTCATTTTACTTGGATAAGGAAGTGGTGGTTGATATGGTTTAACATAAGGTTTATCCTTAACTGTGTTATCTTTATTAACCTTTTCAACTACCGGTTCTTTTTCCTTATCTTGATCAGGTTGTGGTTCTTGTGGAGTAGGAATAGTTTCATCAGAAGTTATAGGTATTTCAGGTGGTTTAAGTGTTGTACCACTTCTTGTGGTAATAGCTTTAGCTGTTTCATTCCGGGGGTTAGCATTTGTATCGCTTGGTAGACTTCCCGGTTTTCTTTCACCTATTAACCTTGCTAGGTTACTCACTTCTTGTTCCAGATTTTGAATAGAAGCTTGTTGATTTCTAAATGCTTGAGCATTTTGTTCATTGGTTTGTTTTTGAGATGTGAAAAACTGCGTTTGAGTTTCAACTAGCTTCGTCATCATATCTTCTAAATTCGGCTTTTTATCATCGGTTTGTTGTGGTGGTTTGTTTTGAAAATTAGGTCTTTGCTGATTGTAAGTATTATTGGATACTTGTTGATTGCTAGGACCTTGTTGGTTGTTGTATGGAATATTTCGGTTATAATTTTGGTTTTGATTGTAAATCGGTCTTGGCGGTTGATAATTATTCTGATAATTATTTCCAGGCCTTTGGTTTATGTATGAAATATTCTCTCTTTGTTCCATTGTTAATTCAATACTGAGACAATCTTTTGTCAAATGTGGTCCTCCACACTGCTCACAACTAATTCGTATTGAGTGAATGTCCTTAGTCATCTTTTCCATTCGTCTTTCCACAGCATCTATCTTTGCGGAAATGGAATCTAAGTCATGGCTAGAATCGGCTCTAGCTGCTTTAGATGATCTAATGATATCTTTTTCTTGGTGCCACTCATGTGAGTGGGAAGCAGTATTATCAATAATTTTGTAAGCATCAGTTTCGGTTTTCTTCATAATAGAACCACCAGCTGCTATATCTATGTCTTTTCTTGTAGTGATGTCGCATCCTTGGTAGAATATTTGTACTATTTGACAGGTGTCTAAACCATGTTGCGGACATCCTCTTAACAATTTTCCATATCTTGTCCACGCCTCATATAGAGTTTCATTTGGCTTCTGTGTGAACGTAACAATTTCTGCTTGAAGTCTTACGGCTTTAGATGCAGGAAAGAATTGTTTAAGAAATTTATCAATTAAAACGTCCCATGTATCGATCGCCCCTTCAGGTAACGATTCCAACCAATCTTTGGCTTCTCCCTTTAAAGTCCAGGGAAATAACATGAGATATATCTGTTCATCCTCCACTTCTCGTATTTTAAATAGTGTGCAGATCCTATTAAAGGTACGTAGATGTTCATTTGGATCTTCCTTCGGCGCACCACTAAATTGGCATTGATTAGTCACCATGTGTAGAATTTGTCCTTTGATTTCATAATCTGGCGCATTAATGTCTGGATGAGTAATTGCGTGACCTTGGCCAGTGCGTTTAGCTCTCATTCGGTCTTCCATACTTAAAGGTTCCAGATTCTCCATAATTGAATTTGTTGAATCGGTATCACTGAATGATTCTGATTTAATAGTTCGTTCCTCAACAATCTCTGTTTGAATGATTGGTGGTTCCGGAGGAAAGTTTAATGGTTCAGGATCTATGAACCGTTCCTGAATATTTTCTGGATTCTCAATTGTGAGGTTGGGTTCAAAAACTGGATTATCGGAAATTTGAACTGAAGTACTTGGTCGACTAGATGACGATTCTAAAGAAAAATCAACGGCGGTTATATTTGTTAAACGATGTCTTGATCGAGTTACAGGTGGTGAACGTACAAAAGGTGGTGAACGTCTTGCTCGGTGCATTCACAGAATATCCTATTAGTTTTTAAAAGGAAAGAAAAATTATAATAAGTTATCCAATCAATATACTTTTCTGATTTTGCCCACGTTTCGAATAGCCAAAAGATGCAGCAGAGGGGCAGGATTCGTTTGGTCTCAATATAATTGAGGACTGTTTGGCTCCAATAACCCGGTCCACGTACAAATCCAACTATTACTACGAACCAGAAAATTTTGATGTCTATCAATTTAACCACTTAAAATAAATTTTCGTAATTTTAAGAAATTTAGATAAGAAGTAGAAAAAATTCTAAGTCCTAAAACTAGAATAGCGAGAAATAAGAGAGAAAAAGATTGCGCGTCGAAAAATGTCGAAAAAGAAAAATGGTTGAAAAATAAAAGGTGACGGAAAAATAGAAGAAACTTATAAAAACTTAAAAATACTTAACTAATTTAACCTTATTACTACAACTAACTTAAAATTATAATCGCAAATTGAAATTACTAATTGGAATGATAATTGATACATAGTAAAAGGTCTAAAAATATTAAAGCTTACAGGAAAAACTAAATCCCAAATGGAAATAACTTAAAAAGAAACTAAAACTTAAAAAGGCGTCGTAAAATTCTAAAGCACCTAAATCTTAGTATAAAGAAAAAGCACTTAAGGAATTCTACGGCAAAGCCTAAAAATCTAGGAGTAAAAATAACTATAGCAAAAACTAAGTTTAAAATTAAATATGAGCTAAAAATACAAATATTACGCTACAACGATTAAAAAGGTACAAAATATAAAAATATACAAAAAGTTGTAAAAGGTACAATTTTTATAAAAATATTATTTTTATATTATTTATTTAATAAAACTACAAATTTTACAATTTTAATTAAACTAATTAAACAAAATACATAAATATAAAGTAAAAAGTAAAAATAAAACTTAAAATTAATAATAATAATAATAATTAAGTAATTAATAATAATAATAATAAATTAAAACCCCGTGATTAGGGTTTTGTCCGTGTGTCAGAAGATCTCCGCGAGTCGCGGCAAATAAAGAGTAAAACCCCGCAAGTCGCGGGGTTCAGGAATTCTGTTGACAGGTAGTACTTTTTACGCGTTTTTCTTTTTTTTTTTTATTTATTTTTCTGTTTTCTGTTTTTAATTTAAATAAACGATTTTTAATAAAATTTATATTTTTATAAATTAAAATAAAGATAAAGAAACTTATAAAACTTAAATATTTAACAAAATCCTAAAAATACTTATATTTTTGTTTTTCTTTTTATATTTTTGAATAATTAAAACGTAATTTTTACAAAAACGACTTTTAATAAAAGTAGATAAAAATCTTTTTTTTTTTTTTTTTTATATTAGCGTTGCGCTTCAGGTTTTTAAGATAGATCCCCGGCAGCGGCGCCAAAAATACTTGATGTTTCGCGAGGTGTATATAAAATAGTTATTAATTTTAGCAGGAAATACTATTAAATACGATACAATTTTACACAAGATATTTATTTATTTATAGAATGGATATACTTAAACCTTGCTACAACACTTATAGGCAGTGTACCTAATCGTACAGTAGTGTAGTTTTTAGTAAGTCCGGTTCGTTCCACAGGGAGATCTTTAAGCAAAGCTCAACGCTATATTAGTTTACTTTTATAAAAATACAAATATAAGTAATATTATTATTATAAAGGGGGGTTTTTTACCGTTTAATGACCGGTTTGTCGATTTTAAAACTTTAGTCGCAGTTAAAACCTAATGTAAAATATAAAATACAAGACTTAAATTAAAGCGTAAAGTAAATAACGATAATGAAATTGCGAATAATAAAAATGCGATAAAATTAAATTGCGATAATTAAAAGTACGATAAATAAAAGTGCGATTAAATAAAATAACAATAAATAAAAGTGCGATAATTAGAAGTGCAATTAAATATAAAATAAAGGAAATTAAATATGAAATAAAAGAATTATGCTTATTTAAACTTCCGTAATCATGATGTTTGACGTGTTGATTTTAGTTTTATGCCCATGGGTTAATTGTCCTTTGTCCTGGATTATTCAATATGTCCGTCTGGTTTTTGTCCATAACAGTCCATCAGTCATAAATATAAATTGCAAGTGTCCTTGTCAAATTATTATTATACCCGAAGATAAATATTCCAACTAATTGGGGATTCGAATTGTAACAAGGTTTTAATACTTTGTTTAATGAATACACCAGGTTATCGACTGCGTGTAAACCAAGGTTTTACTACTTTGTTAACAATTACACCAATTACCCTTGAATGTAATTTCACCCCTGTTTTAATTATTCTAGTGGCTATTAATCCATTCCCGTGTCCGGTTAAATGAACGATTATTCGTACATATAAATACCCCGCCCATCGTGTCCGATCGAGTGTATATGGTAATTTATAGGGACGCCCAATTGTAAATCTTTATATTAACATTAACAAACTTTCATTTAGTTAAACAAATATAAAGCCCATTAATAGCCCATAGCCTAGTTTCCACAAGTGTCGTTCTTTTGTCCAAACCCCAATTATGGTACAAAGCCCAATTACCCAATTTTAGTAATTAGCCCAACATCATGATTACTTCGTTTTAAATAAGCATAATAATAACTTAGCTACGAGACATTAATGTAAAAAGGTTGAACATAACTTACAATGATTAAAAATAGCGTAGCGTTACACGGACAGAATTTCGACTTACACCCTTACAACATTCGCTAACATACCCTTATTATTAGAATTATAATTAAAATTAAAATATAAATTATAAATATAAATATATATTACTCGTATATATTGAGAGAGATTGAAAAAAAGATGATTTTTTGATCAGAATTCGGGTTGGTTTTATAGCCAGGTTTGATTTTTGGGGCTCCGCGACTCGCGGCAAAAAGCCCTTCAAACTCCGCGAGTCGCGGAGAGGTATTTTCAATTTACTCCCTTGGAGTTTCTGGCTGCCGACAGTTTTAAATATATATATATAATATATATATAATTAATATAATTAATTATATATTATATTATATTTATATATATAGTTAACTTGTAATTTTTAGTCCGTTGCGTCGAGCGTTAAGAATTGACTCTGGTCCCGGTTCCGGATTTTCGAACGTCCTCGCGTACAATTTAATATCTTGTACTTTGCGTTTTGAATCTTGTACTCTTGTGATTTCGAGACGTTTCTTATCAATAATTGGAACCTTTTTGATTGTCTTTTGTTCTTTTGAGCTTTTTGGTCGTTTGCGTCTTCAAATCGTCGAATCTGTCTTTTGTCTTCACCTTTTATTATTTAAACGAATATCACTTGTAAATAGAACAATTGCAACTAAAAGCTTGTCTTTCTTGAGGAATAATGCTATGAAATATATGTTCGTTTTTAGCATTATCATGCGTAATCAGCATTTTGTCCTACCTGTTCAAGATAGGTGTTCCACCACGTTAACGCAGTACCTGTGAAGGTATGCGTAGCGTACTTAACTTTGTCCTCTTCAGTACACTTACTTATGGAAAACACCGATTTGACTTTCTCAGTCCACCGTTTCAATCCAATTGGTCCTTCGGTTCCATCAAATTCCAAAGGTTTGCAGGCAGTGAATTCTTTGTAGGAGCATCCTACACGATTTCTTGTGGAATTACTTCCACTACTAGATCCAAAGTTATTGTTATTTTGCATCGCAGCCTGTACTGCGGCTATGTTTGCTGCAAGGAAAACACGGAAGTCTTCCTCACTCATGTTCAAATTCTGACGAGTCGCCGGTGCCATTTCCTTCAAAAATAGCCAAAAGAATTGAGTTAATCATATAGAATTTAAGAGTAGTTAATAGTATCTCGTAGCATTATATGAACTTATTTATAAAAGCTTTTTCTTCATATTAGTGTTTTATAAGTTTAAATTCGGGTACTACCTACCCGTTAAGTTCAAACTTAGTAGCTAATAGACAATTCAACTACAAAAATTCCATATGAAAAACTGATTATAATAATATATCACATACAAATATTCTTCAAACTTACAACTTCGCTATATTACATATAACATGAAATATAGTACACTTTGATACAGGACAGTTTTGAAGATAAATCTAGTTAATACGCAAGTTGTTCAGCAAAGGAAATAATGACACGTAATTCAAAAGTCCAGAAACAAGTCTGCATTCTGGTTTTACTAAGACGACTTCCCATCCTTGGTCTTGTAGAAAATAACCGTTATGCCCATTGGCTAGGCAGCATGTTGTAATGTCGTCAAAAGGACGAGGGTTTCGTAATGTCCAACAGCCCCGTAATAATCTAAAAACCTTGTTTCTCACCCCAACTACTGAATCCGTCACTTGTGGGAAGGTTTTATTTAAAAGTTGCAATCTGATGTTCTTTTTCTCACTTTGGTAAGAAGCGAACATCACTAACCCGTAAGCATAACATGCTTCTTTATGTTGCATGTTAGAAGCTCTTTCTAATTCACGAAATCCTATGTTGGGATATGTTGATTCAAAATAGGTTCTTAACCCGTAGCGTAAAATTGCATTTGGGTTCCACGTATTTAACGCTTTAAAGAAAATACGGCGTAACTTACGGTCTCCCCAATGTGATATACCCCACCTATCAAAGGAAAGCCTTTTATAAACTAAGGCATTTCTGGAAAGTCTTTCAAATGTTTGACAAGTTAATTTTGCCATAACTAAATGTGCTGATGAATTCCGACCGACTCTAGACAAGATTTCCTCAATCATATCCTCTAGTAGGTCTTCTAAAATATTCAGTTGTCTACCCTTAACGTCCATTTTGTTTTTATACTGTAAAATAGACAAGGATTAGATTCGTAAAAGATAATTAACAAACAATACAAACAATTTTTACATAGAACATAAAAGTACAAGTACACTACAATACATATAATACACAACATGATTACAACCCTCTAATCTGAATCACTGGTTTCTTCTTCTTCGGACTTGGTTCGTTTTCCTAATTTTCTAGGGATATATGGTGCTCCTCTAATACGAGCCGTCGTTTTCCACAATGGTTTCGAAAAACCTGGTGGTTTAGAGGTTCCCGGATTATTGTTACAATTTAGGAAATACTGACGTTGCCGATACATATAAAGTTCATCGGGTTGGAATCAGGTTTCTCTATTTTTATACCTTTTCCCTTATTATTTTCTTTTACCATATTAAATTGGGTCAAGGTAATTTCTATAACATCATGGGAATCCTCATCGGGATCCGATTCATTGGAAAATTGGTAATCTTCCCAATATTTTGCTTCCTCGGCGGAAACACCATTGACCGTTTTTAACTTTGGTCCGTTGGTTGATGATTTTCTTTTATTTAATCGATTTACTGTAGGTATCAATATTTCTTCCTCCGGAACCTCTTCTTCTTCCGATTCCTCCTCTTCCGGTTAATCCTCTTCTGATTCCTCTTCTTCCGGTTCCTCTTCTTTCGGTTCCACTTCTTCCGGTTCCTCTTCTGGAATTTGTGAATCTTCCCAAATTATATTCGACTCTTCATTATTATTAGGTGAGTCGATGGGATTTGTACTAGTGGTAGACATCTATCACACAATATCAAACACATTAAGAGGTTAATATATCACATAATATTTACATGTTAATAATATATAGTTTCCAACAAAAGTGTTAAGCAATCATTTTTAAAGAAAACACGGTCGAAGTCCAGACTCACTAATGAATCCTAACAAACTCGATAAGACACACTAATGCAAATTTCTGGTTTTCTAAGACCAACGCTCGGATACCAACTGAAATATCCTGTTCATATTGATTATAAATGTTCCATATTAATTGATTTCGTCGCGAGGTTTTGACCTCTATATGAGACATTTTTCAAAGACTGCATTCATTTTTAAAACAACCATAACCTTTATTTTATCGATAAAGGTTTAAAAAGAATTACGTAGATTATCAAATAATGATAATCTAAAATATACCGTTTACACACGACCATTAGATACTGGTTTACAATAAGAATATATTACATCAAAAATAAGTTTCTTGAATGCAGTTTTTACATAATATCATACAAGCACGGACTCCAAATCTTGTCCTTATTTTAGTATGCAATAGCAGAAGCTCTTAATAATCACCTGAGAATAAACATGCTTAAAACGTCAACAAAAATTTTGGTGAGTTATAGGTATAACCTATATATTATCAAATCATAATAATAGACCACAAGATTTCATATTTCAATATACATCCCATACATAGAGATAAAATTCATTCATATGGTGAACACCTGGTAACCAACATTAACAAGATACATATAAGAATATCCCCTATCATTCCGGGAAATCCTTCGAACATGTTAAAAATGAATTCGAAGTACTAAAGCATCCGGTACTTTGGATGGGGTTCGTTAGGCCCAATAGATCTATCTTCAGGATTCGCGTCAATTAGTAGATCGGTTTACTAATTCTTAGGTTACCAAGCAAAAGGGGCATATTCGGCTTCGATCATTCACCCATATAATGTAGTTTCATTTACTTGTGTCTATTTCGTAAAATATTTATAAAACTACATGTATTCTCATCGCAAAATATTAGATTTTAAAAGTGGGACTATAACTCACTTTCACAGATTTTTACTTCGTCAGGAAGTAAGACTTGGCCATTGGTCAATTCACGAACCTATAACAAATATGTACATATATATCAAAGTATGTTCAAAATATATTTACAACATTTTTAATACGTTTTAATGTTTTAAGTTTATTAAGTCAGCTGTCCTCGTTAGTAACCTAAAACTAGTTGTCCACAATTAGATGTACAGAAATAAATCAATATCTATTATCTTGAATCAATCCACGACCCAGTGTATACATGTCTCAGGCTAGATCACAACTTAAAGTATATATATTTTTGGAATCAACCTCAACCCTGTATTGCTAACTCCAACATTACTGCATATAGAGTGTCTATGGTTGTTCCAAATAATATATATAGATGGGTCAATATGATATGTCAAAAAATTTGCATACGTGTCTATGGTATCCCAAGATTACATAATATATTAGAATACATGTATAATACAATATAAGTTAGCTAGGATATGATTAATATAGATTTGTTAACAATTTTCACGTAGCTACAACAAGCAAAAATATCCAATCTTGTTTTACCCATAACTTCTTCGTTTTAAATCCGTTTTGAGTGTTTCAAGTTACTACGGTTTTATATTGAACTTAAGTTTATGAATCTAAACCGAAAAAGTATAAGTTTATAGTCGGAAATATAGGTTAAAAGTTAATTTTTTTAAAGGTAGTCATTTTAGTCGAAAGAACGACGTCTAGATGACCATTTTGGAAAACATACTTCCACTTTGAGTTTAACCATGATTTTTGGATATAGTTTCATGTTCATAAGAAAAATCATTTTCCCAGAAGAACAACTTTTAAATCAAAGTTCATCATAGTTTTTAATTAACTAACCCAAAACAGCCCGCGGTGTTAATACGACAACATATATCCAGTTTTATGGTGTTTTTCGTGTTTTCCGGTTTTAAATCATTAAGTTAGCATATCATATAGATATAGAACATGTGCTTAGTTGATTTTAAAAGTCAAGTTAGAAGGATTAACTTTATTTGCGAACAAGTTTAGAATTAACTAAACTATGTTCTAGTGATTACAAGTTTAAATCTTCGAATAAGATAGTTTTATATGTATGAATCGAATGATATTATGAATATCATTACTATCTTAATTTTAGTAAGTAAACCTACTGAAAATGAGAAAAATAGATCTAGCTTCAAAGGATCGTTGGATGGCTTGAAAGTTCTTGAAGCAGAATAATGACACGAAAATAAGTTCAAGTAAGATTTCCACTCGAAATAAGATTGTTATAGTTATAGAAATTGAATCAAAGTTTGAATATGAGTATTACCTTGTATTAGAAATATATCTTACTGTAAATAAGAAAGATTTCTTGAGGTTGGATGATCACTTTACAAGATTGGAAGTAAGCTAGCAAACTTGGAAGTATTCTTGATTTTATGAAACTAGAACTTATAGAATTTATGAAGAACACTTAGAACTTGAAGATAGAGCTTGAGAGAGATCAATTAGATGAAGAAAATTGAAGAATGAAAGTGTTTTTAGGTGTTTTTGGTCGTTGGTTTATGGATTAGATATAAAGGATGTGTAATTTTGTTTACTTGTAAATAATTCATAAATGATTACTAATATTTTTGTAATTTTATGAGATATTTCATGCTAGTTGCCAAATGATTGTTCTCACATGTGTTAGGTTACTTACCTGGGCTGCTAAGAGCTAATCATTGGAGTGTATATACTGTGATGACCCGGGAATTTCCGACCAAATTTAAACTTCAATCTCTATATGTTTCCGACACAATAAGCAAAGTCTGTAATGTTGAATCTCAAATGTTTTGAAATGTTTTCATTTATGCAATTACCCTTTGACTATGCTCGACGATTCACGAACAATTAATTGTAAATAGATTTGTGTGAATGTATATATATATATAAGTAATAACTCGAAATGTAATTTGAAGTATTATATGTTGTTATTATTAAAAATTAATAAAATAAAAATAGGATACTATAATAATTATTATTTAAAATATATCTTTATATATAAAATGTATGTTAAAAAATAAATAAAGATAATTACTGTAAAAATTTGGGATTTTTATGAAGACTTTTATATTTTAACTGATTAGCAATAGATCAGGATATAAAGCTCCGTGAAAGACTGTCAGTAGCATATCAACAATCGAATTACACATATCCTTAAATTATGGTACTATCCTTTGAATTCATTGCATCTATTATATTTTATTATATTATATATACTCGTACGGGAAACATAATGATAAATTCCTACTAACAATCACTTGTTGTTATTCAGAGAGTTTGTTAGTTGTATTTTCAATCATCAATCACTTTAACTAATTGATATCCATATCTACATACATGCACTAAATGAAATCTTATTTACTGTTTCCTTTATTTCTTTATTATTATAATTATGATCAAAGTTTTTGTTGTGATCATACTATCTATTTATTTTATATATAAGTTCTCACAAAGAATAAACCATCTCCAACTTGAATGATTTATATATTATTATAATAATATTAGTTGTTGACGTATGTGTTTTGTTTATGTTATATCTAACTTCATCTATATAGTCCATACACATACATGCATATGATCCACCAACCCCACACTTTAATTAATATCCAATGGCTTCACTAATATAAACTGAATTTTCCTTCTTTTCTATATTTTTTTTTAATGTGTGCTACCTATTATTGACAAACTTGACACACCAAAACACACCCACATGCATATTCCTACCACCTCCTATTTTACATCGACATCTTTTTTTTTTCTTTCCTTATTTAAACACAACCACACATCATCTTTGACTCTTTACTACTAACTAATATGGTTTTATCCAACATTCACCCAAAAGCTATTATACATCAAGTAGAAAGTCTTTGACATATAGAACCACCCCTACATCCATTTCACTACTACCACATATGCAATAAGAAGATCATTTGTTTGATTATTACATGCTTACACATATGTCTTTCTTTCTTTTTCTTTGCTTTTCCTTATTCAATGAACACCACATTACTTCAACTCAAAATTCCATCACTTCTAATCGAATACCTACCCTATTTTTCCTGTTTGTGTTCGATTGGTGCATAAACCCAAATACCATCGATTGATTTCTACTGCCACATTTTCCTTCTTGTCTTCTGTCTAAACAAAACACAAACCAAAACATGCCAATTTCCACTGTAAATTCTATGGGTTCTGCAGCTTATATAACTTCTGCTTATGATTCTAGTTCAACACGAAAGCACCACCACAACCATCTGTTTCTATTTCTGTTACAGCAAACAGATGAATGATGTTAACACAGGTTCGATAAATAAGATGAAGAATAAAAATCATAATAATATATTGATATTGATATAATTATGACTATGAAAATGAATACATTACTTATTCTGTTATATCCAAAAATCATTAACCCTAAACAACAACAACCCTTTTAACTAACACCTAATTCTGTTTCTGGCTTTTGCTGGATCTTGTTATACCTACAATAAAACCCAACCATGAACCAAGTTACTGAATAAATCCATTTATACTACTCGCTATTGCTATATCTATTGTGTCTTCTATCACCAAACTACCCTTTAATAATTATGGATTACATTTTCCTGTATCTTCTTCGATTACTAACCAAGAACCCATAAACCACCACAAAATACACAATATATTTATTGAAAATAAAAGTGTAAAAGGAACCTGCGTTTTTCCTTGTTTTGTTTGCAACCTAAAACACCACCTGAACCTGCTGCTGTTACATTGTATTTCTGTTTTGCTGCTATCACTGTTTTCTTGTTTATATTCAATCAAATCCGAGACCAAACATCATCAAACTCACCAAGAACATCATAAATTAATACTTTTGTTCGAATATATACGTATACAAAAAATAACGAGGGGTTTAAAGAAATTAATAGAATTATCATTGAATCGATTATGTACCTGAAACAATCGATTTATCAATTATCTGATCGAATGATAAAGGATGATGATTATCGATGAAGAAGAAGACTGATGATCAGGAATTGATGACCTGCAAATCATCGATGGCTGCTGCTTGATTAATCTGTTAAAGATGATGATGATTGTTGATAGATTCTGCGATGATGATATCATCTTTTTGCATTTTTGCTACTGCTATACTAAATCTCTTTTTCTTGGGGAACCCTAATAAAACACTAGGTCGACTACTCCCTCTTTTATTCGTTTGGGCCAAAATAATATATTTGGGCCGAGATCAAATTTTGTTTTCGTAGTGGGCTGAAACAAGGATGATACATAATGGTGATATAGAATAATTCATGAATTAAAACTCAAATGAATAAGCAGCTCAATGGTTTAGCAAGGTGTTTGTTATTCGAGAGATCGGGGGTTCGAGTCCCGTTCCAGTTTATCTCTTTTTGTTTCTAAGGTATAGTTTGATTATTATTATTATTATTATTATTATTATTATTATTATTATTATTATTATTATTATTATTATTATTATTATTATTATTATTATTATTATTATTATTATCATTATTTTTTTTACTTTATCATAAATATTATTTTTTTTACAAACAAAAGATACTTATATAAAAAAAATATATAATTATTACATATACCATAAGTATGTCTAAATTACTATTTTAATATAAAAATAACATATATAGATATATATATAACAATTGAAATAATAAATACATACTAATTTAAATAAGTAATATATTATGTAATTAATATCTATAAACTAGGTTAAATACCATTATGTGTTCAGTATATGTTTAATAAATATATGAATAATATAGGTTCGTGAATCTGAGGTCAACCCTACACTCGTTAAAAGACGTCATATGTATTTTTACTACAAAATACATTAGGTGAGTTTCATTTGCCCTTTTTACCCTTTACATTTTTGGGCTGAGAATACATGCAAATGCTTTATTAACTGTTTTACAATATTTATATGCGTGAGTTTCATTTGCCTTTTTACCCTTTATATTTTTGGGCTGAGAATACATGCGCTGTTTTTATAACTGTTTTACGAAATAGACACGAGTAAATGAAACTACATTCTGTGGTTGGATTATTAAACTGAATATGCCCCTTTTTAGTCTGGTAATCTAAGAATTAGGGAACAGACACCCTAATTGACACAAATCCTAAAAATAGATCTATCGGGCCCAACAAGCCCCATCCAAAGTACCGAATGCTTTAGTACTTCAAAATTTATATCATGTCCGAAGGAGGATCCCGGAATGATGGGGATATTCTTATATGCATATTGTGAATGTCGGTTACCAGGTGTTCAATCCATATGAATGATATTTTGTCTCTATGCATGGGACGTATGTTTATGAGAAATGGAAATATGAAATCTTGTGGTCTATTAAAATGATGGAAATGAATGATTATGATAAACTAATGAACTCACCAATCTTTTGGTTGACACTTTAAAGCATGTTTATTATCAGGTATGAAAGAAATCTTCCGCTGTGCATTTGCTCATATTAGAGATATTACTTGGAGTCATTTATGACATATTTCAAAAGACGTTGCATTCAAGTCGTTGAGTTCATCAAGATTATTATTAAGTCAATTATAGTTGGATGTATTATGAAATGGTATGCAGGTCTTCAACTTTCAATGAAATGAAAGTTTGTCTTTCAAAACGAATGCAATGTTTGTAAAATGTATCATATAGAGGTCAAGTACCTCGCGATGTAACCAACTATTGTGAATTGTTTATAATTGATGTGGACTTCATCCGGATGGATTAGGATGGGTCTCTACATATACCAATAGTATATACATCTAAAAGCTGTGTATTGTACGAGTACGAATACGGGTGCATACGAGTAGAATTGTTGATGAAACTGAACGAGGATGTAATTGTAAGCATTTTTGTTAAGTAGAAGTATTTTGATAAGTGTATTGAAGTCTTTCAAAAGTGTATGAATACATATTAAAACACTACATGTATATACATTTTAACTGAGTCGTTAAATCATCGTTAGTCGTTACATGTAAATGTTGTTTTGAAACCTTTAGGTTAACGATCTTGTTAAATGTTGTTAACCCATTGTTTATTATATTTAAAGAGATGTTAAATTATTACATTATCATGATATTATGATATATAATATATCTTAGCATGATATATATACAGTTAAATGTCGTTACAACGATAATCGTTACATATATGTCTCGTTTCGAAATCATTAAGTTAGTAGTATTATTTTTACATATGAAGTTCATTGTTAATACACTTAATGATATGTTTACTTATCATTTATCATGTTAGTTATATATATATATATATATATATATATATATATATATATATATATATATATATATATATATATATATATATATATATATGTCATCATATAGTTTTTACAAGTTTTAACGTTCATGAATCACCGGTCGACTTTGGTGGTCAATTGTCTATATGAAACCTATTTCAATTAATCAAGTCTTAACAAGTTTGATTGCTTAACATGTTGGAAATACTTAATCATGTAAATAACAATTTTATTTAATATATAAAAACTTGGAAAATTTCGGGTCACTACAATATGTTCGTTTTTAGCATTATCATTAGTCATCGTTTTTTTATATCTAATGTCACTTCATTAAAAACGATTTTTAAATCACAAAGATGCACCGCCAAATGGAGTAACATTTGGCGGCGCATCACCTTTGGTTTCATATTGTGCTAAATTTCTTCAGATCACCCTAAAACGACCTTAACATCGAGAATCTCTGAAAGTGTCTTGCCATTCGAGGTCGTCAGGATGCTGAAAAAAGACATTTTACTCATTTTTAATGTTCTCTTTGAAGGTATTCAATTTATATCGTATTATTAGTTTTGTGTATGCATGTCTTAGCATGGTATATATAGTTTTAAGGCCTATTATTTCACTCGCAATGTAATTATGTATAATGCATATAATTCCGAATCTAATGTCACTTCATTAAACATGCTTTTTAATTCATTAATATGCTCCGCTAGATGGAGTAACATTTGGCGGTGCATAACCTTCAGTTTCAGATTGTGCTGAAATTCTCAAGATCTCCCTAAAACATCCGAACAAGCAAGACTCTCTGAACGTGCTTACTGAAATGTCCCGTTCTTATTGATTAAAAACGTTCCATATTAATTGATTTCGTTGCGAGGTTTTGACCTCTATATGAGACGTTTTTCAAAGACTGCATTCATTTTTAAACAAACCATAACCTTTATTTCATCAATAAAGGTTTAAAAAGCTTTACGTAGATTATCAAATAATGATAATCTAAAATATCCTGTTTACACATGACCATTACATAATGGTTTACAATACAAATATGTTACAACAAAATAAGTTTCTTGAATGCAGTTTTTACACAATATCATACAAGCATGGACTCCAAATCTTGGCCTTATTTAAGTATGCGACAGCGGAAGCTCTTAATAATCACCTGAGAATAAACATGCTTAAAACGTCAACAAAAATGTTGGTGAGTTATAGGTTTAACCTATATATATCAAATCGTAACAATAGACCACAAGATTTCATATTTCAATACACATCCCATACATAGAGATAAAAATCATTCATATGGTGAACACCTGGTAACCGACATTAACAAGATGCATATATAAGAATATCCCCATCATTCCGGGACACCCTTCGGATATGATATAAATTTCGAAGTACTAAAGCATCCGGTACTTTGGATGGGGTTTGTTAGGCCCAATAGATCTATCTTTAGGATTCGTGTCAATTAGGGTGTCTGTTCCCTAATTCTTAGATTACCAGACTTTATAAAAGGGGCATATTCGATTTTGATAATTCAACCATAGAATGTAGTTTCACGTACTTGTGTCTATTTTGTAAATCATTTATAAAACCTGCATGTATTCTCATCCCAAAAATATTAGATTTTAAAAGTGGGACTATAACTCACTTTCACAGATTTTTACTTCGTCGGGAAGTAAGACTTGGCCACTGGTTGATTCACGAACCTATAACAATATATACATATATATCAAAGTATGTTCAAAATATATTTACAACACTTTTAATATATTTTGATGTTTTAAGTTTATTAAGTCAGCTGTCCTCGTTAGTAACCTACAACTAGTTGTCCACAGTTAGATGTACAGAAATAAATCGATAAATATTATCTTGAATCAATCCACGACCCAGTGTATACGTATCTCAGTATTGATCACAACTCAAACTATATATATTTTGGAATCAACCTCAACCCTGTATAGCTAACTCCAACATTCACATATAGAGTGTCTATGGTTGTTCCGAAATATATATAGATGTGTCGACATGATAGGTCGAAACATTGTATACGTATCTATGGTATCTCAAGATTACATAATATACAATACAAGTTGATTAAGTTATGGTTGGAATAGATTTGTTACCAATTTTCACGTAGCTAAAATGAGAAAAATTATCCAATCTTGTTTTACCCATAACTTCTTCATTTTAAATCCGTTTTGAGTGAATCAAATTGCTATGGTTTCATATTGAACTCTATTTTATGAATCTAAACAGAAAAAGTATAAGTTTATAGTCGGAAAAATAAGTTACAAGTCGTTTTTGTAAAGGTAGTCATTTCAGTCGAAAGAACGACGTCTAGATGACCATTTTAGAAAACATACTTCCACTTTGAGTTTAACCATAATTTTTGGATATAGTTTCATGTTCATAATAAAAATCATTTTCTCAGAATAACAACTTTTAAATCAAAGTTTATCATAGTTTTTAATTAACTAACCCAAAACAGCCCGCGGTGTTACTACGACGGCGTAAATCCGGTTTTACGGTGTTTTTCGTGTTTCCAGGTTTTAAATCATTAAGTTAGCATATCATATAGATATAGAACATGTGTTTAGTTGATTTTAAAAGTCAAGTTAGAAGGATTAACTTTTGTTTGCGAACAAGTTTAGAATTAACTAAACTATGTTCTAGTGATTACAAGTTTAAACCTTCGAATAAGATAGCTTTATATGTATGAATTGAATGATGTTATGAACATCATTACTACCTTAAGTTCCTTGGATAAACCTACTGGAAAAGAGAAAAATGGATCTAGCTTCAATGGATCCTTGGATGGCTCGAAGTTCTTGAAGCAGAATCATGACACGAAAACAAGTTCAAGTAAGATCATCACTTGAAATAAGATTGTTATAGTTATAGAAATTGAACCAAAGTTTGAATATGATTATTACCTTGTATTAGAATGATAACCTACTGTAAGAAACAAAGATTTCTTGAGGTTGGATGATCACCTTACAAGATTGGAAGTGAGCTAGCAAACTTGAAAGTATTCTTGATTTTATGAAACTAGAACTTTTGGAATTTATAAAGAACACTTAGAACTTGAAGATAGAACTTGAGAGAGATCAATTAGATGAAGAAAATTGAAGAATGAAAGTGTTTGTAGGTGTTTTTGGTCGTTGGTGTATGGATTAGATATAAAGGATATGTAATTTTGTTTTCATGTAAATAAGTCATTAATGATTACTCATATTTTTGTAATTTTATGAGATATTTCATGCTAGTTGCCAAATGATGGTTCCCACATGTGTTAGGTGACTCACATGGGCTGCTAAGATCTGATCATTGGAGTGTATATACCAATAGTACATACATCTAAAAGCTGTGTATTGTACGAGTACGAATACGGGTGCATACGAGTAGAATTGTTGATGAAATTGAACGAGGATGTAATTGTAAGCATTTTTGTTAAGTAGAAGTATTTTGATAAGTGTCTTGAAGTCTTTCAAAAGTGTATGAATACATATTAAAACACTACATGTATATACATTTTAACTGAGTCGTTAAGTCATCGTTAGTCGTTACATGTAAATGTTGTTTTGAAACCTTTAGGTTAATGATCTTGTTGAATGTTGTTAACCCATTGTTTATTATAACAAATGAGATGTTAAATTGTTATATTATCATGATATTATGATATATAATATATCTCAGTATGATGTATATACAGTTAAATGTCGTTACAACGATAATCGTTACATATATGTCTCGTTTCGAAATCATTAAGTTAGTAGTCTTATTTTTACATATGTATTTCATTGTTAATACACTTAATAATATATTTACTTATCATTTAACATAATTAACCAAGTGTATCAAAATCTTAATATGATTCATATGTACCTAGTAAGACGTTGTTATAACGATAATCGTTATATATATCGTTTTCGAGTTTCTTAAATTAATAGTCTCATTTTTATGTATATAACTCATTGTTAAAATACCTAATGAGATACATACTTATAATAAAAACATGTTAACTATATATATAACCATATATATGTCATCGTATAGTTTTTACAAGTTTTAACGTTCGTGAATCACCGGTCAACTTGGGTGGTCAATTGTCTATATGAAACATATTTCAATTAATCAAGTCTTAACAAGTTTGATTGCTTAACATGTTGGAAACATTTAATCATGTAAATATCAATCTCAATTAATATATATAAACATGGAAAAGTTCGGGTCACTACAGTACCTACCCGTTAAATAAATTTCGTCCCGAAATTTTAAGCTGTTGAAGGTGTTGACGAATCTTCTGGAAATAGATGCAGGTATTTCTTCTTCATCTGATCTTCACGCTCCCAGGTGAACTCGGGTCCTCTACGAGCATTCCATCGAACCTTAACAATTGGTATCTTGTTTTGCTTAAGTCTTTTAACCTCACGATCCATTATTTCGACGGGTTCTTCGATGAATTGAAGTTTTTCGTTGATTTGGATTTCATCTAACGGAATAGTGAGATCTTCTTTAGCAAAACATTTCTTCAAATTCGAGACGTGGAAAGTGTTATGTACAGCCGCGAGTTGTTGAGGTAACTCAAGTCGGTAAGCTACTGGTCCGACACGATCAATAATCTTGAATGGTCCAATATACCTTGGATTTAATTTCCCTCGTTTACCAAATCGAACAACGCCTTTCCAAGGTGCAACTTTAAGCATGACCATCTCTCCAATTTCAAATTCTATATCTTTTCTTTTAATGTCAGCGTAGCTCTTTTGTCGACTTTGGGCGGTTTTCAACCGTTGTTGAATTTGGATGATCTTCTCGGTAGTTTCTTGTATAATCTCCGGACCCGTAATCTGTCTATCCCCCACCTCACTCCAACAAATCGGAGACCTGCACTTTCTACCATAAAGTGCTTCAAACGGCGCCATCTCAATGCTTGAATGGTAGCTGTTGTTGTAGGAAAATTCTGCTAACGGTAGATGTCGATCCCAACTGTTTCCGAAATCAATAACACATGCTCGTAGCATGTCTTCAAGCGTTTGTATCATCCTTTTGCTCTGCCCATCAGTTTGTGGATGATAGGCAGTACTCATGTCTAGACAAGTTCCTAATGCTTGCTGTAATGTCTGCCAGAATCTTGAAATAAATCTGCCATCCCTATCAGAGATAATAGAGATTGGTATTCCATGTCTGGAGATGACTTCCTTCAAATACAGTCGTGCTAACTTCTCCATCTTGTCATCTTCTCTTATTGGTAGGAAGTGTGCGGATTTGGTGAGACGATCAACTATTACCCAAATAGTATCAAAACCACTTGCAGTCCTTGGCAATTTAGTGATGAAATCCATGGTAATGTTTTCCCATTTCCATTCCGGGATTTCGGGTTGTTGAAGTAGACCTGATGGTTTCTGATGCTCAGCTTTGACCTTAGAACACGTCAAACATTCTCCTACGTATTTAGCAACATCGGCTTTCATACCCGGCCACCAAAAATGTTTCTTGAGATCCTTGTACATCTTCCCCGTTCCAGGATGTATTGAGTATCTGGTTTTATGAGCTTCTCTAAGTACCATTTCTCTCATATCTCCAAATTTTGGTACCCAAATCCTTTCAGCCCTATACCGGGTTCCGTCTTCCCGAATATTAAGATGCTTCTCCGATCCTTTGGGTATTTCATCCTTTAAATTTCCCTCTTTTAAAACTCCTTGTTGCGCCTCCTTTATTTGAGTAGTAAGGTTATTATGAATCATTATATTCATAGATTTTACTCGAATGGGTTCTCTGTCCTTCCTGCTCAAGGCATCGGCTACCACATTTGCCTTCCCCGGGTGGTAATGAATCTCAAAGTCGTAATCATTCAATAATTCAATCCACCTACGCTGCCTCATATTCAGTTGTTTCTGATTAAATATGTGTTGAAGACTTTTGTGGTCGGTATATATAATACTTTTGACCCCATATAAGTAGTGCCTCCAAGTCTTTAATATAAAAACAACCGCGCCTAATTCCAAATCATGCGTCGTATAATTTTGTTCGTGAATCTTCAATTGTCTAGACGCATAAGCAATCACCTTCGTTCGTTGCATTAATACACAACCGAGACCTTGCTTTGATGCATCACAATAAATCACAAAATCATCATTCCCTTCAGGCAATGACAATATAGGTGCCGTAGTTAGCTTTTTCTTCAATAACTGAAACGCTTTCTCTTGTTCATCATTCCATTCAAATTTCTTCCCTTTATGCGTTAATGCAGTCAAGGGTTTTGCTATTCTGGAAAAGTCTTGGATGAACCTTCTGTAGTAACCAGCTAGTCCTAAAAACTGGCGTATGTGTTTCGGAGTTTTCGGTGTTTCCCACTTTTCAACAGTTTCTATCTTTGCCGGATCTACCTTAATACCTTCTTTGTTCACTATGTGACCGAGGAATTGAACTTCTTCCAACCAAAATGCACACTTTGAAAACTTAGCGTACAATTCTTCCTTCCTTAATACTTCTAACACCTTTCTCAAATGTTCACCGTGTTCTTGGTCATTCTTTGAGTAAATAAGTATGTCATCAATGAAAACAATGACAAACTTGTCAAGGTATGGTCCACACACTCGGTTTATAAGGTCCATGAACACAGCTGGTGCATTAGTTAAACCAAACGGCATGACCATAAACTCGTAATGACCGTAACGTGTTCTGAAAGCAGTCTTTGGAATATCATCTTCTTTCACCCGCATTTGATGATACCCGGAACGTAAGTCAATCTTTGAATAAACAGACGAGCCTTGTAGTTGATCAAATAAGTCATCGATTCTCGGTAGTGGGTAGCGGTTTTTGATGGTAAGTTTGTTCAACTCTCGGTAGTCGATACACAACCTGAATGTACCATCTTTCTTCTTGACAAACAAAACAGGAGCTCCCCACGGTGATGTGCTTGGTCGAATGAAACCACGCTCTAAAAGTTCTTGTAATTGGCTTTGTAGTTCTTTCATCTAGCTGGGTGCGAGTCTGTAAGGAGCACGAGCTATTGGTGCAACTCCTGGTACAAGATCTATTTGAAATTCAACGGATCGATGTGGGGGTAATCCCGGTAATTCTTTCGGAAATACATCAGGAAATTCTTTTGCGACGGGAACATCATTGATGCTCTTTTCTTCAGTTTGTACTTTCTCGACGTGTGCTAGAACAGCATAGCAACCTTTTCTTATTAGTTTTCGTGCCTTCAAATTACTAATAAGATGTAGCTTCGTGTTGCCCTTTTCTCCGTACACCATTAAGGGTTTTCCTTTTTCTCGTATAATGCGAATTGCATTTTTGTAACAAACGATCTCCGCTTTCACTTCTTTCAACCAGTCCATACCGATTATCACATCAAAACTCCCTAACTCTACTGGTATCAAATCAATCTTAAATGTTTCGCTAACCAGTTTAATTTCTCGATTCCGACATATATTATCTGCTGAAATTAATTTACCATTTGCTAATTCGAGTAAAAATTTACTATCCAAAGGCGTCAATGGGCAACTTAATTTAGCACAAAAATCTCTACTCATATAGCTTCTATTCGCACCCGAATCAAATAAAACGTAAGCAGATTTATTATCAATAAGAAACGTACCCGTAACAAGCTCCGGGTCTTCCTGTGCCTCTGCCGCATTAATATTGAAAACTCTTCCGCGGCTTTGACCATTCGTGTTCTCCTGGTTCGGGCAATTTCTAATAATGTGGCCCGGTTTTCCACATTTATAACAAACTACATTGGCATAGCTTGCTCCGACACTACTTGCTCCGCCATTACTCGTTCCGACATCATTTGTTCCTTTCGTTCTATTAACCCCTGGTCCGTAGACCTCACACTTCGCCGCGCTATGACCATTTCTTTTACACTTGTTGCAAAATTTGGTGCAGAACCCCGAGTGATACTTTTCACACCTTTGGCATAGCTGCTTCTGATTGTTGTTGTTGTTGCGGTTATTATTGTTGTTGGGATGATTGTTGTAGTTGCTGTTGTTGTTGTTGTTGTTGTTGTTGTTGTTGTTGTTGTTGTTGTTGGGCCGTTTGTTGTAGTTGCGATTGATGTTGCGATTGTTGGGATAATTGTTGCGATTGCTGTTGTTGTTGTATTGGTGATTCTTATCACCATTTTCCTCCCACTTTCTTTTGACTTGCTTCACATTGGCCTCTTCAGCAGTCTGTTCTTTAATTCTTTCTTCAATCTGGTTCACTAGTTTGTGAGCCATTCTACATGCCTGTTGTATGGAGGCGGGCTCGTGTGAACTTATATCTTCTTGGATTCTTTCCGGTAATCCTTTCACAAACGCGTCGATCTTCTCTTCCTCATCTTCGAATGCTCCCGGACACAATAGGCACAATTCTGTGAATCGTCTTTCATACGTGGTAATATCAAATCCTTGGGTTCGTAACCCTCTAAGTTCTGTCTTGAGCTTATTGACCTCGGTTCTGGGACGGTACTTCTCGTTCATCAAGTGCTTGAATGCTGACCACGGTAGTGCGTACGCATCGTCTTGTCCCACTTGCTCTAGATAGGTATTCCACCATGTTAACGCAGAACCTGTGAAGGTATACGTAGCGTACTTCACTTTGTCCTCTTCAGTACACTTACTTATGGCAAACACCGATTCGACCTTCTCGGTCCACCGTTTCAATCCGATCGGTCCTTCGGTTCCATCAAATTCCAAAGGTTTGCAGGCAGTGAATTCTTTGTAGGTGCATCCTACACGATTTCCTGTACTGCTAGATCCAAGGTTATTGTTGGTATGTAGCGCAGCCTGTACTGCGGCTATGTTTGAAGCTAGAAAAGTACGGAATTCCTCTTCATTCATATTCACTGTGTGTCGAGTAGTCGGTGCCATTTCCTTCAAAATAGTCAAATGGAACAAGTTAATCATACAGAATATTAAGAGTAGTTAATAGTATTTCGTAGCATAATATGAACTCATTTATAAAAGCTTTTTCTTCATATTAGCGTTTTATAAGTTTAAATTCGGGTAGTACCTACCCGTTAAGTTCATACTTAGTAGCTAATATACAATTCAACTACTACAATTCTATATGAAAAACTGATTATAATAATATTTCGCGTTCAAACTTTTATACAATATTTTACAAACTTACAATACCGCTTATTTTACATTAAGCATGAAATATAGCACACAATAACTTTGATACAAGATAGTTGTGAAGATAATTCTAGCTAGTACACAAGTCGTTCAGCAAAGGCAATAAAGACACGTAATTCATACGTCCAGAAACAAGTCATGCATTCTGGTTTTACTAGGACTACTTCCCATCCTTGGTCTTGTGCAACATAACCGTTATGGCCGTTGATAAGACAGCGTGTTGTAACGTCGTCAAAGGGACGAGGGTTACGTAATGTCCAACAGTCCCGTAACAATCTAAAAACCTCATTTCTTACCCCAATTACCGACTCCGTCACTTGTGGAAACGTTTTGTTTAATAGTTGTAGCCCGATGTTCTTGTTCTCACTTTGGTGAGAAGCGAACATTACTAATCCGTAAGCATAACATGCTTCTTTATGTTGCATGTTAGCCGCTTTTTCTAAATCACGAAGTCCAATATTCGGATATATTGAGTCAAAATAATTTCTTAACCCGTTCCGTAAAATAGCATTTGGGTTCCCCGCAATATATGCGTCAAAGTAAACACATCGTAACTTATGGGTTTCCCAATGTGATATCCCCCATCTTTCAAACGAAAGTCTCTTATAAACCAAGACATTCTTGGAACGTTCTTCGAATGTCTTACAAACTGATCTCGCCTTAAATAGTTGTGCCGAGGAATTCTGACCGACTCTAGACAAGATTTCATCAATCATGTCTCCGGGTAGGTCTCTTAAAATATTGGGTTGTCTATCCATTTTGTGTTTTTAAACTGTAAAATAGACAAGAGTTAGATTCATAAAAAAATACTTATTAATACAAGCAATTTTTACATATATCATAAAGCATAAGCACACTATATTACATATATTACACCACACGAATACAACTATCTTATTCCGACTCGCTCGTTTCTTCTTCTTCGGTTTTGGTTCGTTTTGCCAGGTTTCTAGGGATATATGATGTTCCCCTAATACGAGCCGTAATTTTCCACATTGGTTTAGAAAAACCTGGTGGTTTAGAGGTTCCCGGGTCATTGTTACAACTTAAGGACTTCAGGGGTTGACGATACATATAAAGTTCATCGGGGTTGGAATTAGATTTCTCTATTTTTATGCCCTTTCCCTTATTATTTTCTTTTGCATTTTTAAATTCAGTTGGAGTAATTTCTATAACATCATCGAAATTCTCGTCGGAATCCGATTCATCGGAGAATTGGTAATCCTCCCAATATTTTGCTTCCTTGGCGGAAACACCATTGACCATAATTAACCTTGGTCGGTTGGTTGAGGATTTTCTTTTACTTAACCGTTTTATTATTTCCCCCACCGGTTCCGATTCTTCTTCTGGTTCCGATTCTTCTTCCGGTTCTGACTCTTCTTCCGGTTCCGAATCTTCTTCCGGTTCCTCTTCGGGAACTAGTGAATCAGTCCACGAATCATTCCAATTTACATTTGACTCTTCATTATTATTAGGTGAGTCAATGGGACTTGTTCTAGAGGTAGACATCTATCACATAATATCAAACGCGTTAAGAGATTAATATATCACATAATATTCATATGTTAAAAATATATAGTTTCCAACAAAATTTGTTAAGCAATCATTTTTCAAGTAAACTCGGTCGAAGTCCAGACTCACTAATGCATCCTAACAAACTCGATAAGACACACTAATGCAAAATTCTGGTTCTCTAACACCAACACTCGGATACCAACTGAAATGTCCCGTTCTTATTGATTAAAAACGTTCCATATTAATTGATTTCGTTGCGAGGTTTTGACCTCTATATGAGACGTTTTTCAAAGACTGCATTCATTTTTAAACAAACCATAACCTTTATTTCATCAATAAAGGTTTAAAAAGCTTTACGTAGATTATCAAATAATGATAATCTAAAATATCCTGTTTACACACGACCATTACATAATGGTTTACAATACAAATATGTTACAACAAAATAAGTTTCTTGAATGCAGTTTTTACACAATATCATACATGCATGGACTCCAAATCTTGTCCTTATTTAAGTATGCGACAGCGGAAGCTCTTAATAATCACCTGAGAATAAACATGCTTAAAACGTCAACAAAAATGTTGGTGAGTTATAGGTTTAACCTATATATATCAAATCGTAACAATAGACCACAAGATTTCATATTTCAATACACATCCCATACATAGAGATAAAAATCATTCATATGGTGAACACCTGGTAACCGACATTAACAAGATGCATATATAAGAATATCCCCATCATTCCGGGACACCCTTCGGATATGATATAAATTTCGAAGTACTAAAGCATCCGGTACTTTGGATGGGGTTTGTTAGGCCCAATAGATCTATCTTTAGGATTCGTGTCAATTAGGGTGTCTGTTCCCTAATTCTTAGATTACCAGACTTTATAAAAGGGGCATATTCGATTTTGATAATTCAACCATAGAATGTAGTTTCACGTACTTGTGTCTATTTTGTAAATCATTTATAAAACCTGCATGTATTCTCATCCCAAAAATATTAGATTTTAAAAGTGGGACTATAACTCACTTTCACAGATTTTTACTTCGTCGGGAAGTAAGACTTGGCCACTGTTTGATTCACGAACCTATAACAATATATACATATATATCAAAGTATGTTCAAAATATATTTACAACACTTTTAATATATTTTGATGTTTTAAGTTTATTAAGTTAGCTGTCCTCGTTAGTAACCTACAACTAGTTGTCCACAGTTAGATGTACAGAAATAAATCGATAAATATTATCTTGAATCAATCCACGACCCAGTGTATACGTATCTCAGTATTGATCACAACTCAAACTATATATATTTTGGAATCAACCTCAACCCTGTATAGCTAACTCCAACATTCACATATAGAGTGTCTATGGTTGTTCCGAAATATATATAGATGTGTCGACATGATAGGTCGAAACATTGTATACGTGTCTATGGTATCTCAAGATTACATAATATACAATACAAGTTGATTAAGTTATGGTTGGAATAGATTTGTTACCAATTTTCACGTAGCTAAAATGAGAAAAATTATCCAATCTTGTTTTACCCATAACTTCTTCATTTTAAATCCGTTTTGAGTGAATCAAATTGCTATGGTTTCATATTGAACTCTATTTTATGAATCTAAACAGAAAAAGTATAAGTTTATAGTCGGAAAAATAAGTTACAAGTCGTTTTTGTAAAGGTAGTCATTTCAGTCGAAAGAACGACGTCTAGATGACCATTTTAGAAAACATACTTCCACTTTGAGTTTAACCATAATTTTTGGATATAGTTTCATGTTCATAATAAAAATCATTTTCTCAGAATAACAACTTTTAAATCAAAGTTTATCATAGTTTTTAATTAACTAACCCAAAACAGCCCGCGGTGTTACTACGACGGCGTAAATCCGGTTTTACGGTGTTTTTCGTGTTTTCAGGTTTTAAATCATTAAGTTAGCATATCATATAGATATAGAACATGTGTTTAGTTGATTTTAAAAGTCAAGTTAGAAGGATTAACTTTTGTTTGCGAACAAGTTTAGAATTAACTAAACTATGTTCTAGTGATTACAAGTTTAAACCTTCGAATAAGATAGCTTTATATGTATGAATCGAATGATGTTATGAACATCATTACTACCTTAAGTTCCTTGGATAAACCTACTGGAAAAGAGAAAAATGGATCTAGCTTCAATGGATCCTTGGATGGCTCGAAGTTCTTGAAGCAGAATCATGACACGAAAACAAGTTCAAGTAAGATCATCACTTGAAATAAGATTGTTATAGTTATAGAAATTGAACCAAAGTTTGAATATGATTATTACCTTGTATTAGAATGATAACCTACTGTAAGAAACAAAGATTTCTTGAGGTTGGATGATCACCTTACAAGATTGGAAGTGAGCTAGCAAACTTGAAAGTATTCTTGATTTTATGAAACTAGAACTTTTGGAATTTATGAAGAACACTTAGAACTTGAAGATAGAACTTGAGAGAGATCAATTAGATGAAGAAAATTGAAGAATGAAAGTGTTTGTAGGTGTTTTTGGTCGTTGGTGTATGGATTAGATATAAAGGATATGTAATTTTGTTTTCATGTAAATAAGTCATGAATAATTACTCATATTTTTGTAATTTTATGAGATATTTCATGCTAGTTGCCAAATGATGGTTCCCACATGTGTTAGGTGACTCACATGGGCTGCTAAGAGCTGATCATTGGAGTGTATATACCAATAGTACATACATCTAAAAGCTGTGTATTGTACGAGTACGAATACGGGTGCATACGAGTAGAATTGTTGATGAAATTGAACGAGGATGTAATTGTAAGCATTTTTGTTAAGTAGAAGTATTTTGATAAGTGTCTTGAAGTCTTTCAAAAGTGTATGAATACATATTAAAACACTACATGTATATACATTTTAACTGAGTCGTTAAGTCATCGTTAGTCGTTACATGTAAATGTTGTTTTGAAACCTTTAGGTTAATGATCTTGTTGAATGTTGTTAACCCATTGTTTATTATAACAAATGAGATGTTAAATTGTTATATTATCATGATATTATGATATATAATATATCTCAGTATGATGTATATACAGTTAAATGTCGTTACAACGATAATCGTTACATATATGTCTCGTTTCGAAATCATTAAGTTAGTAGTCTTATTTTTACATATGTATTTCATTGTTAATACACTTAATAATATATTTACTTATCATTTAACATAATTAACCAAGTGTATCAATATCTTCATATGATTCATATGTACCTAGTAAGACGTTGTTATAACGATAATCGTTATATATATCGTTTTCGAGTTTCTTAAATTAATAGTCTCATTTTTATGTATATAACTCATTGTTAAAATACCTAATGAGATACATACTTATAATAAAAACATGTTAACTATATATATAACCATATATATGTCATCGTATAGTTTTTACAAGTTTTAACGTTCGTGAATCACCGGTCAACTTGGGTGGTCAATTGTCTATATGAAACATATTTCAATTAATCAAGTCTTAACAAGTTTGATTGCTTAACATGTTGGAAACATTTAATCATGTAAATATCAATCTCAATTAATATATATAAACATGGAAAAGTTCGGGTCACTACACTTACCATTTGAGGTAGTATAGATTCTGAAAAGACATCTTTCCTGGCAAATACACACCGTGCACCAAACACCACAGATGGTTCGTGGTGATTGGTGTTTTGTGTCTTTCGCCAAAATCTTAGATCTATCGTATCTTTTGACTCGTAGCTCCAGTTTAGTCACCGTTTTTTTTAAATCGGTATTTTTTTCGAGATCTATCTGCTGGCAAACTTCCGTAGGCGGTTTGTCCCAAATATTTTTCGAAACGATACCTTTAAAGCCTACAATTTTGCCTTTTTAGACACTCTTTGGGCCGTTTTTCAATTTCCTTCATTTTATTCCTTTTGTGTATGCATGACTTTGCATAGTACATATAGTTTTTAGGCATATTATTTCACTCACAATGTAATTATGTATGACACAGATAATTTTGAATCTAATGTCATTTCATTAAACACGATTTTTAAATCACAAAGATGCGCCGCTAAATGGAGTAACATTTTGTGGCGCATCACCTTTGGTTTCAGATTGTGCTAAAATTCTCCAGATCACCATAAAACGACCTTAACATCAAGAATCTCGGAAAGTGTCTTGCCATTAGAGGACGTCAGGATGCCGAAAAAGACATTTTACTCATTTTTAATGTTCTCTTTGAACGTTTTCAATTTATATCATATTATTAGTTTTGTGTATGCACGGCTTAGCATGGTATATATAGTTTTAAGGCCTATTATTTCACTCTCAATATAATTATGTATAATGCATATAATTTCGAATATAATGTCATTTCATTAAACACGCTTTTTAAATGATTAATATGTGCTGCCAGATGGAGTAGCAATTGGCGGCGCATAACCTTCAGTTTCAGATTGTGCTGAAATTCTCAAGATCACCCTAAAACGGGCGAATGAGCAAGACTCTCTGAACGTGCTTACCATTCGAGGTCGTATAGATTCCAAAAAAGACATCTTTCCTGGCAAATTCGCACCATGCACCAAACACCACCGACGGTTCGTGGTGCTTGGTGTTTTATGTCTTTTGCCAAAATGTTAGATCTATCGCATCTTTTGACTCATAGCTCCGATTTTGTCATCGTTTTTTACATCGTGTATGTTTTTTAGATCTATCCATTGGCAAACTACCGTAGGCGTTTTGTCCCAAATATTTTTCGAAACAAGATCTCTAAAGCCTTCAATTTTGCCTTTTTAAACGCTCTTTTGAACGTTTTTAATTTCTTTCATATTATTCCTTTTGTGTATGCATGACTTTACATGGTACATATAGTTTTAAGGCCTATTATTTCACTCGCAATGTAATTATGTATGACACATATAATTTTGAATCTAATGTCACTTCATTAAACATGATTTTTAAATCACAAAGATGCGCCGCCAAATGGAGTAACATTTGGCGGCACATCACCTTTGGTTTTAGATTGTGCTGAAATTCTCCATATCACCCTAGAACGAACTTAACATCAAGAATCTCAGAAACTTTCTTGCCATTCGAGGTCATCAGGATGCCGAAAAAGACATTTTACTCATTTTTAATGTTCTCTTTGAACGTTTTTAATTTATACCGTATTATTAGTTTTGTATATGCATGGCTTTGCATGGTATATATAGTTTTAAGGCATATTATTTCACTCGTAATGTAATTATGTATAACGCATATAATTTCGAATTTTAATGTCACTTCATTAAACACGCTTTTTAAATCATTAATATGCGCCGCTAGAAGGAGTCGCATTTGGCGGCGCATAACCTTCAGTTTCAGGTTGTGCTGAAATTCTCAAGATCACCCTAAAACGGCCGAAGGAGCAAGACTCTCTAAATGTGCTTGCCATTCGAGGTGATATAGATTCTGAAAAAGACATCTTTCCTGGCAAATTCTCACCATGCACCAAACACCACCGACGGTTCGTGGTGCTTGGTGTTTTATGTCTTTGGCCAAAATGCTAGATCTATCGTATCTTTTGACTCGTAGCTCCGATTTAGTCATCATTTTTTCTAAATCGTGTATTTTTTGGAGATCTATCCATTGGCAAACTGCTGTAGGCGTTTTGTCCCAAATATTTTTCGAAACGAGACCTCTAAAGCCTTCAATTTTGCCTTTTTAGACTCTCTTTTGACCATTTTCAATTTCTTTCATATTATTCCTTTTGTGTATGCATGACTTTGCATGGTACATATAGTTTTAAAGCCTATTATTTCACTCACAATTTAATTATGTATGACACATATAATTTTGAATCTAATGTCACTTCATTAAACACGATTTTTAAATCACAAAGATGCGCTGCCAAATGGAGTAACATTTGGCGGCGCATCACCTTTGCTTTTAGATTGTGCTGAAATTCTCCAGATCACCCTAAAATGACATTAACATCAAGAATCTTGGAAAGTGTCTTGCCATTCAAGGCCGTCAGGATGCCAAAAAAGGCACTTTACTCGTTTTTAATGTTCTCTTTGAACGTTTACAATTTACATTGTATTATTAGTTTTGTGTATGCATGACTTTGCATGGTACATATAGTTTTAAGGCCTATTATTTCACTCACAATATAATTATGTATGACCCATCTAATTTTGAATCTAATATCACTTCATTAAACATGATTTTTAAATCACAAAGATGCGCCGCCAAATGGAGTAACATTTGGCGGCGCATCACCTTTGGTTTCAGATTGTGCTGAAATTCTCCAGATCACCCTAAAACGACCTTAACATCAAGATTCTCGGAAAGTGTCTTACCATTCGAGGTCGTCAGGATGGCAAAAAAGACATTTTACTCATTTTTAATGTTCTCTTTGAACGTTTTCAATTTCTATTGTATTATTAGTTTTGTGTATGCATGGCTTAGCATAATATATATAGTTTTAAACCCTATTATATCACTCGTAATGTAATTATGTATAACGCATATAATTTCAAATCTAATGTCGCTTAATTAAACACGCTTTTTAAATCATTATTATGCGCCGCCAGATGGAGTAGCATTTGGCGGCGCATAACCTTCGGTTTCAGATTGTGCTGAAATTCTCAAGATCACCCTAAAACGGCCGAACGAGCAAAACTCTCTGAACATGATCGCCATTCGAGGTCGTATAGATTTCGAAAAAGACATATTTCCTTGCAAATTCGCACCACGCACCAAACACCACTGACGGTTCGTGGTGCTTGGTGTTTCGTGTCTTTGTCTAAAATGTTATATCTATCATATCTTTTGACTCGTGGCTCCGATTTAGTCACCGTTTTTTTTAAATCTTGTATTTTTTCGAGATATATCAGTAGGCAAACTGCCGTAGGCGTTTTGTCCCAAATATTTTTCGAAACGAGATTTCTAAAGCCTTCAATTTTGCCTTTTTGGACGCTCTTTTGACAGTTTTTAATTTCTTTCATATTATTCCTTTTGTGTATGCATGACTTTGCATGATACATATAAAGGCCTATTATTTCACTCACAATGTAATTATGCATGACACATATAATTTTGAATCTAATGTCTCTTCATAAAACACGATTTTTAAATCACAAAGATGCGCCGTCAAATGGAGTAACATTTGGTGGCGCATCACCTTTGGTTATAGATTGTGCTGAAATTCTCCAGATCACCCAAAAACGACATTAACATCAAGAATCTCGGAAAGTGTCATGCCATTCGAGGCCGTCAGGATGCCGAAAAAAGACACTTTACTCGTTGTTAATGTTCTCTTTGAACGTTTTCAATTTATATCGTATTATTAGTTTTGTGTATGCATGGCTTAGCAAGGTATATATAGTTTTAAAGCCTATTATTTCACTCGCAATGTAATTATGTATAATGCCTATAATTTTGAATATTATGTCATTTCATTAAACATGCTTTTTAAATCAGTAATATGCACCGCCAGATGGAGTAGCATTTGGCAACACGTAACCTTAGGTTTTAGATTGTGCTGAAATTCTCAAGATCACCCTAAACGTGCTTGCCATTCGAGGTAGTATAGATTCACGAAAAAGACATCTTTCTTGGCAAATTTGCACCATGCACTAAACACCACCGACGGTTCGTGGTGCTTGGTGTTTTGTGTCTTTGGTCAAAATTTTAGATCTATCGTATCTTTTTGACTCATAGCTCTGGTTTAGTCACCGTTTTTTTTAATCCTGTATTTTTTTTAGATCTAACCGTTGGCAAACTGCCGTAGGCGGTTTGTCCTAAATATTTTTTGAAACGAGACCTCTAAAGCCTTCAATTTTACCTTTTTAGACTCTCTTTTGACCGTTTTCCATTTCGTTCATATTATTCCTTTTGTGTATGTATGACTTTGCATGGTAAATATAGTTTTAAGTCCTATTATTTCACTCAAAATGTAATTATGTATGACACATATAATTTTGAATCTAATGTCACTTCATTAAACACGCTTTTTAAATCACAAAGATGCGCCGCCAAATGGAGTAACATTTGGCGGCGCATCACCTTTGGTTTCAGATTGTGCTGAAATTCTCCAGATCACAGTAAAACTAACTTAACATCAAGAATCTCGGAAATTGTCTTGCCATTTGAGGTCGTCAGGATGCCGAAAAAAGACATTTTACTCGTATTTAATGTTCTCTATGAACGTTTTCATTTTATATCGTATTATTAGTTTTGTGTATGCATGGCTTAGCATGGTATATATAGTTTTAAGGCCTATTATTTCACTCGCAATGTAATTATGTATAGCCCATATTATTTCAAATCTAATTTCAATTCATTAAACACGCTTTTTAATTCATTAATATGCGCTGCCAGATGGAGTAGCATTTGGCAGCGCATAACCTTCAGTTTCAGATTGTGCTGAAATTCTCAAGATCACCCCAAACGGCCGAACGAGCAATACTCTCTGAACGTGCTTGCCATTCGAGGTCGTATAGATTCCGAAAAAGACATCTTTCCTGACAAATTCGCACCGCACACCAAACACCACCGATGGTTTGTGGTGCTTGGTGTTTTGTGTCTTTGGCCAAAATGTTAGATCTATCGTATCAGTTGACTTGTAGCTCCGGTTTAGTCACCATTTTTTTTAAATCGTGTATTTTTTTCGAGATGTATCCGTTGGTAGACTGCCGTAGGCGGTTTGTCCCAGATATTTTTCGAAACGAGACCTCTAAAGCCTTCAATTTTACCTTTTTAGACGCTCTTTTGACCGTTTTCAATTTCTCTCATATTATTCTTTTTGTGTATGCATGACTTTGCATGGTACATATAGTTTTAATGCCTTTTATTTCACTCATAATGTAATTATGTATAACACATATAATTTTGAATCCAACGTTGTAGTGACCCGTCCTAATCCATCTGGACGAAATCTTTAACAGTTGGTTCCATTGCGAGGTTCTGACCTCTATATGCCATGAACGACTCCATGTAATATGAACAAATGCACAGCGGAAGATTTCTTTCATACCTGAGAATAAACATGCTTTAAAGTGTCAACAAAAAGGTTGGTGAGTTCATAGGTTTATCATAAAACAATAAAATTCATCATTTTGATAGACCACAAGATTTAAATGCTGCATGGTACAAATGGGCCCGAATCCTATACCCACCTGTAATGTACATGCGATATCTTTTAAATACAGTACACATTTCTCGTGTACGAAATCCATTTTTCATAAATCATAGTAACCGTACACATATTCCGTGTACAAAAAATAACATACACATAACTTGTGTATAAAATCATTCCCTCGATACATAACATTCACTTTACTTTCATTGCTTGGCTTGGTAACCGACCTTAACATATAATGCGCATAATAATATCCCCAAAACAGAACATCTCGTCTGTATAATAATCATATAAACTTCGAAGTACTAAACACCACGCCCACTAGCCCTTCCGTCTAGTGAGCATTCTGGGTGGGGGTGTTAAACCCGGTAGCTACCTTTAGGATTCGCGTCAATTAGGCGTGCACTAATTCTCAAAATTATTGATGTTCCCTAATTCTTAGGTTACCAAGCAATAATAATCAGGGGAAAAATATTCATATCAATTGTGGGAATTATCACGTCCACATAATTCAATGGTGGTAATTATCACGTCCACATAATTCATTCGAGGAATGGTTTACTTGTGTCTATCTCGTCAAACATTTATAAAAGCATTTCATGTATTCGTAGTTCAAAATGTATTTCAAAAGCATTTAATAAAGCAGTTGTAAAAGTAGCGCATGTATTCTCAGTCCCAAAAATTTAAGGAGTAAAAGGGAGCAAATGAACTCACCTAATGTATTTTGTAGTAAAAATACATATGACTATATTGAACAATGCAAGGTTGGCCTCAGATTCACGAATTTATATCGATTATATATATTAATACATAATATTAATCAACTAAGTTTATAAATTTTTATAATGTATTATGATTAATATCCTTATATATAATTATATTAATACTTATAATAGGTTATATTATATATATGATATATAATTTAATTAATGCTATAATTATAATATATTAGTTAATATATTAAAACATGGTAGTTTGTAATGAATATATTCTTATATAGAAAATATATATTTGTTATATAATTTTATTAATATGAAAGTAATAATGATAATAATAATAATATTGATACTAATAATAATCTTCAATGATAATTTTATAAATTCTGATAAAAATGATATTAATAATAGTAATAATAATTATAATAACTATAAAAATAATGATTTTTTTAATAATGATAATAATAGTGATATTAATAATAATACTTATATTAATGTTAATAATGATAATAATATAGATTGTACTAGCGATAATAATAACAATAATTATAATAATAATAATAATAATAATAATAATAATAATAATAATAATAATAATAATAATAATAATAATAATAATAATAATAATAATAATAATAATAATAATAATAGTAAATAGATAAATAACTACCTCAAGGAAGCAGCCCTAAAAATAATGCCCAAGTCCGGGTTTGAACCCGCGACGTCCCGCTAACCTGATAACATCCTTAACCATTCGTCCGTTTCTGCTTTTCTATTAAATACATCATCGGCATCATAATCATTATCATACCATCCTCCTTTTATCATGCATCATCAATATTCATGTCAACATGTTACCCATCATCATCAACCTTACTTCACAATCATTATCATCTTTATCATGTGATAATCATTGTCATCGATCATTAACACCATCATCATCTTATCTTAACCATTATCATACCTCATACTTACTATCATAACTATATCATTAACATCGTTACCATCATCGTTAACTATAATCATCGAGCATCATCAATCTCATTATACCCAACCGTATCCCTCATCATCATTTTACATCGTACATCATCTTCTTCAAGTTTGCATTTTTATTGTTCTTATTATCATATTCAATATCATGTGATCAACATCATAATTTAATCTTAATCATCATCATCTCCTAAAAATATGTGTGTGTTCTCGTTGTTGAATCAAGAAAGCAAATAAGTGAGTTTGAGACTTTGTGGCCCAAGTTACTCCAAGGGCCCAATAAAAGGCGAATTAGTTGGCTCCACGATTAACCTTAGTTCTCGGCCCAATTCTTATTTTAATCCTATTGACAATCTGATGGAAGTTGTTTGAGGTTGCAGTTTAATCAATGTTTAAAACATCCAGCTCGTCACCCTAATCTCTACCCTACCTTCATCATTAATTTATGCCATAATCAGACATCATCATTTAACAATCCAAATAAAAATATAATGCGTGATTTAAATGGATGAGAATTACGATCCAAATCAGATGATCATTATCGTTGGTAATTAAATATCATGGAATAAAGCAACCCCACTAACTAATTAATTGGTTCTTGAGTTTAGTTGTCGTCCATTAAAGAAAAAGCTTATCACGCAAAAGCAGTATCAACGAGTATATATATATAAATATATATGATTGGTTTTTGAACAGAATAATAACATGTAGCAGTTGCATTTGCAGTGAACATTAATCTAACAGCATCAGCCTTAAATGAAGATTTTTATGGTGACGGTTCTTCATTGGAAAAGAGGAAAGGGAAAGGAGAGAGAAGTAGTGGCGATTGTTGACTGTTTGGTGATAATTATAGATGGCATTTATTTGATCGAAGAGAAGAAACATAAGGTACTTACAACATTAATTAAAGAAATGATGGTGATCCGTGGGTGGTGCTCGAGTTTGAGGTGGATTTGGTTTAACAAAAGTCAATAAGGTGTAGCCATGAACCATGGTTTTCAATTTGTGGTTTGGGTTATGGGTGGTTGGTTGTGATATTCCTAAGTTTAAAATATTGTGATGATAAAGTGGTCGTGATGGTGTTCTTGATTCAAATCAAAACAGATGATAGATATGAAGGTGGCGGTTGTAATGATATATGGTTAGGGATGGTGAATTGTAGTAGAGTGGTGTCATGGTGTTATGACGATGGTTCAAGCTAGGTGTCTCCCGTTTGAAGGTGATGAGTAAAAGGAAGGGCTTGATCAAATACATTGTATAATTCATGTGATTTATTGCCAATCATGGTCGACAGCAAGAATCAATCCAGGAAGAAAAAAATAAAACAAAATGGAAAGGAGATAGTGAAGTGTAACATATTCGTACGATTTCTATTGATCAGGTTGTTTGCATTGAGAAATTTGTGTCATCGGGTACAATTTTTACAGACAGGAAGGACAGTTTAAATGAAATAAAAAGATACATGATGTTGATGCTAAACTGAATCAATGCTTTATCTGTTTACCATCTAATAATGTAACGACCCGGAAATTTTCGACCAAATTTAAACCCTAATCTCTATATGTTTCCGACGTGATAAGCAAAAACCCTAATGTTGAGTCTAGAAAGTTTGAAATCTATATCCGGATAATCAGTTACCCTGTGATCATGCCTGACGATTCACGAACATTTATGTGTATATGAATGTTATTTATAAATATATTATAATAATAACTTTATTGGTTTAAAAATATAACTAATATTTAATATATATGTATATATATATATATATATATATATATATATATATATATATATATATATATATATATATATATATATGTATAATGTATATTGAATGTATGTATATTTGGTTTCGAAATCATTTAGTAAATGATTGCAATACTCGATGGTTATGTAAATAAATCAAAATATAGTTATTATACTAATATTACTTTGGTATAATTAAGTACTAATCTTAATATCAATATTATTAGTATAATTATATATAATGTATATAGATATGGAAGGTTATACAGCTAAATTGTTACAAAAAAAGTATGGTTATCATCATTAATATCATTATTACTAAATTTAATATTAAAATTATTATAAAAATTGTTATTACTATTACAATACAACTAATTATCATTATTTTTTAATAAAATGACTACTACTTAATATTAATATATCAGTATTTCTATTATAATTAATAGTATTATTATTATTAGTGTTTTTTTTACTTTATTAAACAAAATTATTAATATTAATTAGTTTTATTATTATTAATATGTTTATTAATTAATTATATTTATTATGTATATTATACTTCGTATAAATAAGGTTAAACGCGTAACAGATATATCTAAATTTGTTGTTATCTGGCAAACTATTCAGCTCGTGACATTCTGTCAACAACACCCCGCTATATAATTCGATTTGTTACTGGTTTTGAGAAGAAAACGATTCAATTGATATTTTTTTTTCATTATCCATATTAAATACAACCACCTTCTATCATCTGATTTTACTTAAAAAAAAAATCATCAAGAACATAACTGCGATTTCTGTTGCGTCTGACACTGATCCATGAATCGGGATTTTTTTTTGTGAATTTTCAAATTCTGTTAATGTGATGATGTTAGAAGTATTTTATTTAAACTCGGTGTAAAATTTCAAGTCTCAAATCATCGAATCGATTATTAATTTTAGAAGTCAAAGCTTTTATCTTAAAAATCAAACGATGTGATTATCCAAAAATTCGATTTCAATTTGATGATTTCAGTAAAATTGATTATTCAGAGAGTTTTTTAATAATGATTTAGAGTCTTCTTCATTTAGGGATCGAGGTCTAAAACACTTTAGAAATTCGAATTTGATGATTAGTCAACATGTTCTTCAGCGTATATTTTTTTTTATTTATGTTCTGTTTTAATTAATTTAAACAATCTGTAAGGGTTTTGTATAAGTTGTAAAACTTAAAACTAAATTAGAAAAGCATGTAATTGTTGGTGTCAACCTCTGGTTATCTGAATTCGAGATTTGAGTAGATAGGGAAGCAGATACGATATATATATATATATATATATATATATATATATATATATATATATATATATATATATATATATATATATATATATATATATATGTATATGTATAACTTGAAAGTAATACAATTAAGAAAAACAGAATTGGAACTGTGGTCATGGGTGTTGAGTGTGAGCGGGAGGTTGCGGGTTCGAGCCTACTCTTGGGCCTTTTTTTTTTATAAAGCTTCTAATAAGGGTATAAATCTTTTTTTTCATTTCTATTGTTATTACAGTTATTAGAGTTATTATTTTTAGTATTATTATCATAACTAGCACTAGTAGTAAAATTATCATTTTCGTATTTATTATTATCAGTAGTATTAAGTATTATTATTAGTATTAAAATTAGTACTATCATTAAGGTTAACAAATTGGTACTATTATTATTATTATTATTAATAGAAACATAAGTATTATTATAAATATTATCATTACTAATACTAATATGAGTATCATTAATTGTGTTGGTATTACTAAAGATTTTTTTTACATTTTTATCATTTTTTTACAAAAATTATTATTTTACTATTACCATTATTATAATTATCAAAATTTTCTATATTATCATTATTAAAATAATTATGATTACTAAAATTAAAAGTTTTATCAACGTTATTAAGGTTATAGGTATAAAAACAAAGATTTATATATATATATAAATATATTTAAATTACATAACTTTATTATATTAATATATCTACATATATAAAGTGAAAAATATTAATAAATAATGAAATTTATAAATTAATAATATAACAAATACATCATTTAATATAAACGGAATTATTTGATTACGAGTATGTGTTTTAATAGATATACAAATGATATAGGTTCGTGAATCCGAGGCCAACCCTACAGTTGTTCAATGATGTTATATGTATTTTTACTACAAAATACATTAGGTGAGTATATAGTCCCACTTTTAAACTCTAAATATTTCGGGATGAGAATACATGTATTTTATGTTTTACGTTATGGACACAAGTAAATGAAAAATATATTCTACGTTGAGTTGTACCACTGGCATACTTCCCTGTAGCTTGGTAACTAATATTTACAGCGGTATTGTAAACGCGAATCCTGTTGATAGATCTATCGGGCCTGACAACCCCAACCGGACTGGACGACCAGTATTCAACGGTTGCACAGTACTTCGTTTCGTGACTACACTTGGTACGGTGTAGTAAGATTTCATAATAAAGGGAATATGCGACGTGATTAAATGTTAAGTATGGTTACCAAGTGCTCAACCACTTAGAATATTTTTATTAAAATGTTTACATATGAAAACTTGTGGTCCATAGTGTAGTGACCCGAACTTTTCCATGTTTATATATATTAATTGAGATTGATATTTACATGATTAAATGTTTCCAACATGTTAAGTAATCAAACTTGTTAAGACTTGATTAATTGAAATATGTTTCATATAGACAATTGACCACCCAAGTTGACCGGTGATTCACGAACGTTAAAACTTGTAAAAACTATATGATGACATATATATGGATATATATATAGTTAACATGATACTATGATAAGTAAACATATCATTAAGTATATTAACAATGAACTACATATGTAACAACAAGACTACTAACTTAATGATTTTTAAACGAGACATATATGTAACGATTATCGTTGTAAAGACATTTAATGTATATATATCATATTAAGAGATATTCATACATGATAATATCATGATAATATAATAATTTAAAACCTCATTTGATATTATAAACATTGGGTTAACAACATTTAACAAGATCGTTAACCTAAAGGTTTCAAAACAACACTTACATGTAACGACTAACGATGACTTAACGACTCAGTTAAAATGTATATACATGTAGTGTTTTAATATGTATTTATACACTTTTGAAAGACTTCAATACACTTATCAAAATACTTCTACTTAAAAAAAATGCTTACAATTACATCCTCGTTCAGTTTCATCAACAATTCTACTCGTATGCACCCGTATTCGTACTCGTACAATACACAGCTTTTAGATGTATGTACTATTGGTATATACACTCCAATGATCAGCTCTTAGCAGCCCATGTGAGTCACCTAACACATGTGGGAACCATCATTTGGCAACTAGCATGAAATATCTCATAAAATTACAAAAATATGAGTAATCATTCATGACTTATTTACATGAAAACAAAATTACATATCCTTTATATCTAATCCATACACCAACGACCAAAAACACCTACAAACACTTTCATTCTTCAATTTTCTTCATCTAATTGATCTCTCTCAAGTTCTATCTTCAAGTTCTAAGTGTTCTTCATAAATTCCAAAAGTTCTAGTTTCATAAAATCAAGAATACTTTCAAGTTTGCTAGCTCACTTCCAATCTTGTAAGGTGATCATCCAACCTCAAGAAATCTTTGTTTCTTACAGTAGGTTATCATTCTAATACAAGGTAATAATCATATTCAAACTTTGGTTCAATTTCTATAACTATAACAATCTTATTTCAAGTGATGATCTTACTTGAACTTGTTTTCGTGTCATGATTCTGCTTCAAGAACTTCGAGCCATCCAAGGATCCATTGAAGCTAGATCCATTTTTCTATTTTCCAGTAGGTTTATCCAAGGAAATTAAGGTAGTAATGATGTTCATAACATCATTCGATTCATACATATAAAGCTATCTTATTCGAAGGTTTAAACTTGTAATCACTAGAACATAGTTTAGTTAATTCTAAACTTGTTCGCAAACAAAAGTTAATCCTTCTAACTTGACTTTTAAAATCAACTAAACACATGTTCTATATCTATATGATATGCTAACTTAATGATTTAAAACCTGGAAACACGAAAAACACCGTAAAATCGGATTTACGCCGTCGTAGTAACACCGCGGGCTGTTTTGGGTTAGTTAATTAAAAACTATGATAAACTTTGATTTAAAAGTTGTTATTCTGAGAAAATGATTTTTATTATGAACATGAAACTATATCCAAAAATTATGGTTAAACTCAAAGTGGAAGTATGTTTTCTAAAATGGTCATCTAGACGTCGTTCTTTCGACTTAAATGACTACCTTTACAAAAACGACTTGTAACTTATTTTTCTGACTATAAACCTATACTTTTTCTGTTTAGATTCATAAAATAGAGTTTAATATGAAATCATAGCAATTTGATTCACTCAAAACGGATTTAAAATGAAGAAGTTATGGGTAAAACAAGATTGGATAATTTTTCTCATTTTAGCTACGTGAAAATTGGTAACAAATCTATTCCAACCATAACTTAATCAACTTGTATTGTATATTATGTAATCTTGAGATACCATAGACACGTATACAATGTTTCGAACTATCATGTCGACACATCTATATATATTTCGGAACAACCATAGACACTCTATATGTGAATGTTGGAGTTAGCTATACAGGGTTGAGGTTGATTCCAAAATATATATAGTTTGAGTTGTGATCAATACTGAGATACGTATACACTGGGTCATGGATTGATTCAAGATAATATTTATCGATTTATTTCTGTACATCTAACTGTGGACAACTAGTTATAGGTTACTAACGAGGACAGCTGACTTAATAAACTTAAAACATCAAAATATATTAAAAGTGTTGTAAATATATTTTGAACATACTTTAATATATATGTATATATTGTTATAGGTTCGTGAATCAACAGTGGCCAAGTCTTACTTCCCGACGAAGTAAAAATCTGTGAAAGTGAGTTATAGTCCCACTTTTAAAATCTAATATTTTTGGGATGAGAATACATGCAGGTTTTATAAATGATTTACAAAATAGACACAAGTACGTGAAACTACATTCTATGGTTGAATTATCGAAATCGAATATGCCCCTTTTTAGTAAGTCTGGTAATCTAAGAATTAGGGAACAGACACCCTAATTGACGCGAATCCTAAAGATAGATCTATTGGGCCCAACAAGCCCCATCCAAAGTACCGGATGTTTTAGTACTTCGAAATTTATATCATATCCGAAGGGTGTCCCGGAATGATGGGGATATTCTTATATATGCATCTTGTTAATGTCGGTTACCAGGTGTTCACCATATGAATGATTTTTATCTCTATGTATGGGATGTGTATTGAAATATGAAATCTTGTGGTCTATTATTATGATTTGATATATATAGGTTAAACCTATAACTCACCAACATTTTTGTTGACGTTTTAAGCATGTTTATTCTCAGGTGATTATTAAGAGCTTCCGCTGTTGCATACTAAAATAAGGACAAGATTTGGAGTCCATGTTTGTATGATATTGTGTAAAAACTGCATTCAAGAAACTTATTTTGTTGTAACATATTTGTATTGTAAACCATTATGTAATGGTCGTGTGTAAACAGGATATTTTAGATTATCATTATTTGATAATCTACGTAAAGCTTTTTAAACCTTTATTGATGAAATAAAGGTTATGGTTTGTTTTAAAAATGAATGCAGTCTTTGAAAAACGTCTCATATAGAGGTCAAAACCTCGCAACGAAATCAATTAATATGGAACGTTTTTAATCAATAAGAACGGGACATTTCAGTTGGTATCAGAGCGTTGGTCTTAGAGAACCAGAAAATTTGCATTAGTGTGTCTTATCGAGTTTGTTAGGATGCATTAGTGAGTCTGGACTTCGACCGTGTTTTCTTTAAAAATGATTGCTTAACATTTTTGTTGGAAACTATATATTTTTAACAAATGAATATTATGTGATATATTAATCTCTTAACGTGTTTGATATTATGTGATAGATGTCTACCTCTAGAACAAGTCCCATTGACTCACCTAATAATAATGAAGAGTCAAATGTAAATTGGAATGATTCGTGGACTGATTCACAAGTTCCCGAAGAGGAACCGGAAGAAGAGTCGGAACCGGAAGAAGAATCGGAACCGGAAGAAGAATCGGAACCAGATGAAGAAATAGAACCGGCGGGGGAAATAATAAAACGGTTAAGTAAAAGAAAATCCTCAACCAACCGACCAAGGTTAATTATGGTCAATGGTGTTTCCGCCAAGGAAGCAAAATATTGGGAGGATTACCAATTCTCCGATGAATCGGATTCCGACGAGAATTCCGATGATGTTATAGAAATTACCCCAACTGAATTTAAAAAGGCAAAAGAAAATAATAAGGGAAAGGGCATAAAAATAGAGAAATCTAATTCCAACCCCGATGAACTTTATATGTATCGTCAACCCCCGAAGTCCTTAAGTTGTAACAATGACCCGGGAACCTCTAAACCACTAGGTTTTTCTAAACCAATGTGGATCACGACGGCTCGTATTAGGGGAACATCATATATCCCTTGAAACTTGGCAAAACGAACCAAAACCGAAGAAGAAGAAACGAGCGAGTCGGAATAAGATAGTTGTATTCGTGTGGTGTAATATATGTAATATAGTGTTCTTATGCTTTATGATATAGGTAAAAATTGCTTGTATTAATAAGTATTTTTTTATGAATCTAACTCTTGTCTATTTTACAGTTTAAAAACACAAAATGGATAGACAACCCAATATTTTAAGAGACCTACCCGGAGACATGATTGATGAAATCTTGTCTAGAGTCGGCCAGAATTCCTCGGCACAACTATTTAAGACGAGATCAGTTTGTAAGACATTCGAAGAACGTTCCAAGAATGTCTTGGTTTATAAGAGACTTTCGTTTGAAAGATGGGGGATATCACATTGGGAAACCCATAAGTTACGATGTGTTTACTTTGACGCATATATTGCGGGGAACCCAAATGCTATTTTACGCAACGGGTTAAGAAATTATTTTCACTCAATATATCCGAATATTGGACTTCGTGATTTAGAAAAAGCGGCTAACATGCAACATAAAGAAGCATGTTATGCTTACGGATTAGTAATGTTCGCTTCTCACCAAAGTGAGAACAAGAACATCGGGCTACAACTATTAAACAAAACGTTCCCACAAGTGACGGAGTCGGTAATTGGGGTAAGAAATGAGGTTTTTAGATTGTTACGGGACTGTTGGACATTACGTAACCCTCGTCCCTTTGACGACGTTACAACACGCTGTCTTATCAACGGCCATAACGGTTATGTTCCACAAGACCAAGGATGGGAAGTAGTCTTAGTAAAACCAGAATGCATGACTTGTTTCTGGACGTATGAATTACGTGTCTTTATTGCCTTTGCTGAACGACTTGTGTACTAGCTAGAATTATCTTCACAACTATCTTGTATCAAAGTTATTGTGTGCTATATTTCATGCTTTATGTAAAATAAGCGGTATTGTAAGTTTGTAAAATATTGTATAAAAGTTTGAACGCGAAATATTATTATAATCAGTTTTTCATATAGAATTGTAGTAGTTGAATTGTATATTAGCTACTAAGTATGAACTTAACGGGTAGGTACTACCCGAATTTAAACTTATAAAACGCTAATATGAAGAAAAAGCTTTTATAAATGAGTTCATATTATGCTACGAAATACTATTAACTACTCTTAATATTCTGTATGATTAACTTGTTCCATTTGACTATTTTGAAGGAAATGGCACCGACTACTCGACACACCGTGAATATGAATGAAGAGGAATTCCGTACTTTTCTAGCTTCAAACATAGCCGCAGTACAGGCTGCGCTACATACCAACAATAACCTTGGATCTAGCAGTACAGGAAATCGTGTAGGATGCACCTACAAAGAATTCACTGCCTGCAAACCTTTGGAATTTGATGGAACCGAAGGACCGATCGGATTAAAACGATGGACCGAGAAGGTCGAATCGGTGTTTGCCATAAGTAAGTGTACTGAAGAGGACAAAGTGAAGTACGCTACGCATACCTTCACAGGTTCTGCGTTAACATGGTGGAATACCTATCTAGAGCAAGTGGGACAAGACGATGCGTACGCACTACAGTGGTCAGCATTCAAGCACTTGATGAACGAGAAGTACCGTCCCAGAACCGAGGTCAATAAGCTCAAGACAGAACTTAGAGGGTTACGAACCCAAGGATTTGATATTACCACGTACGAAAGACGATTCACAGAATTGTGCCTATTGTGTCCGGGAGCATTCGAAGATGAGGAAGAGAAGATCGACGCGTTTGTGAAAGGATTACCGGAAAGAATCCAAGAAGATATAAGTTCACACGAGCCCGCCTCTATACAACAGGCATGTAGAATGGCTCACAAACTAGTGAACCAGATTGAAGAAAGAATTAAAGAACAGACTGCTGAAGAGGCCAATGTGAAGCAAGTCAAAAGAAAGTGGGAGGAAAACGGTGATAAGAATCACCAATACAACAACAACAGCAATTACAACAATAATCGCAACAATTATCCCAACAATCGCAACATCAATCGCAACTACAACAAATGGCCCAACAACAACAACAACAACAACAACAGCAACTACAACAATCATCCCAACAACAATAATAACCGCAACAACAACAACAATCAGAAGCAGCTATGCCAAAGGTGTGAAAAGAATCACTCGGGGTTCTGCACCAAATTTTGCAACAAGTGTAAAAGAAATGGTCATAGCGCGGCGAAGTGTGAGGTCTACGGACCAGGGGTTAATAGAACGAAAGGAACAAATGGTGTCGGAACGAGTAATGGCGGAGCAAGTAGTGTCGGAGCAAGTTATGCCAATGTAGTTTGTTATAAATGTGGAAAACCGGGCCACATTATTAGAAATTGCCCGAACCAGGAGAACACGAATGGACAAGGCCGCGGAAGAGTTTTCAATATTAATGCGGCAGAGGCACAAGAAGACCCGGAGCTTGTTATGGGTACGTTTCTTATTGACAATAAATCTGCTTACGTTTTATTTGATTCGGGTGCGGATAGAAGCTATATGAGTAGAGATTTTTGTGCTAAATTAAGTTGTCCATTGACGCCTTTGGATAGTAAATTTTTACTCGAATTAGCAAATGGTAAATTAATTTCAGCAGATAATATATGTCGGAATCGAGAAATTAAACTGGTTAGCGAAACATTTAAGATTGATTTGATACCAGTAGAGTTAGGGAGTTTTGATGTGATAATCGGTATGGACTGGTTGAAAGAAGTGAAAGCAGAGATCGTTTGTTACAAAAATGCAATTCGCATTATACGAGAAAAAGGAAAACCCTTAATGGTGTACGGAGAAAAGGGCAACACGAAGCTACATCTTATTAGTAATTTGAAGGCACAAAAACTAATAAGAAAAGGTTGCTATGCTGTTCTAGCACACGTCGAGAAAGTACAAACTGAAGAAAAGAGCATCAATGATGTTCCCATTGCAAAAGAATTTCCCGATGTATTTCCGAAAGAATTACCGGGATTACCCCCACATCGATCCGTTGAATTTCAAATAGATCTTGTACCAGGAGCTGCACCAATAGCACGTGCTCCTTACAGACTTGCACCCAGCGAGATGAAAGAACTGCAAAGCCAATTACAAGAACTTTTAGAGCGTAGTTTCATTCGACCAAGCACATCACCGTGGGGAGCTCCTGTTTTGTTTGTCAAGAAGAAAGATGGTACATTCAGGTTGTGTATCGACTACCGAGAGTTGAACAAACTTACCATCAAGAACCGCTACCCACTACCGAGAATCGACGACTTATTTGATCAACTACAAGGCTCGTCTGTTTATTCAAAGATTGACTTACGTTCCGGGTATCATCAAATGCGGGTGAAAGAAGATGATATTCCAAAGACTGCTTTCAGAACACGTTACGGTCATTACGAGTTTATGGTCATGCCGTTTGGTTTAACTAATGCACCAGCTATGTTCATGGACCTTATGAACCGAGTGTGTGGACCATACCTTGACAAGTTTGTCATTGTTTTCATTGATGACATACTTATTTACTCAAAGAATGACCAAGAACGCGGTGAACATTTGAGAAAGGTGTTAGAAGTATTGAGGAAGGAAGAATTGTACGCTAAGTTTTCAAAGTGTGCATTTTGGTTGGAAGAAGTTCAATTCCTCGGTCACATAGTGAACAAAGAAGGTATTAAGGTGGATCCGGCAAAGATAGAAACTGTTGAAAAGTGGGAAACCCCGAAAACTCCGAAACATATACGCCAGTTTTTAGGACTAGCTGGTTACTACAGAAGGTTCATCCAAGACTTTTCCAGAATATCAAAACCCTTGACTGCATTAACGCATAAAGGGAAGAAATTTGAATGGAATGATGAACAAGAGAAAGCGTTTCAGTTATTGAAGAAAAAGCTAACTACGGCACCTATATTGTCATTGCCTGAAGGGAATGATGATTTTGTGATTTATTGTGATGCATCAAAGCAAGGTCTCGGTTGTGTATTAATGCAACGAACGAAGGTGATTGCTTATGCGTCTAGACAATTGAAGATTCACGAACAAAATTATACGACGCATGATTTGGAATTAGGCGCGGTTGTTTTTGCATTAAAGACTTGGAGGCACCACTTATATGGGGTCAAAAGTATTATATATACCGACCACAAAAGTCTTCAACACATATTTAATCAGAAACAACTGAATATGAGGCAGCGTAGGTGGATTGAATTATTGAATGATTACGACTTTGAGATTCGTTACCACCCGGGGAAGGCAAATGTGGTAGCCGATGCCTTGAGCAGGAAGGACAGAGAACCCATTCGAGTAAAATCTATGAATATAATGATTCATAATAACCTTACTACTCAAATAAAGGAGGCGCAACAAGGAGTTTTAAAAGAGGGAAATTTAAAGGATGAAATACCCAAAGGATCGGAGAAGCATCTTAATATTCGGGAAGACGGAACCCGGTATAGGGCTGAAAGGATTTGGGTACCAAAATTTGGAGATATGAGAGAAATGGTACTTAGAGAAGCTCATAAAACTAGATACTCAATACATCCTGGAACGGGGAAGATGTACAAGGATCTCAAGAAACATTTTTGGTGGCCGGGTATGAAAGCCGATGTTGCTAAATACGTAGGAGAATGTTTGACGTGTTCTAAGGTCAAAGCTGAGCATCAGAAACCATCAGGTCTACTTCAACAACCTGAAATCCCGGAATGGAAATGGGAAAACATTACCATGAATTTCATCACTAAATTGCCAAGGACTGCAAGTGGTTTTGATACTATTTGGGTAATAGTTGATCGTCTCACCAAATCAGCACACTTCCTGCCAATAAGAGAAGATGACAAGATGGAGAAGTTAGCACGACTGTATTTGAAGGAAGTCATCTCCAGACATGGAATACCAATCTCTATTATCTCTGATAGGGATGGCAGATTTATTTCAAGATTCTGGCAGACATTACAGCAAGCATTAGGAACTCGTCTAGACATGAGTACTGCCTATCATCCACAAACTGATGGACAGAGCGAAAGGATGATACAAATGCTTGAAGACATGCTACGAGCATGTGTTATTGATTTCGGAAACAGTTGGGATCGACATCTACCGTTAGCAGAATTTTCCTACAACAACAGCTACCATTCAAGCATTGAGATGGCGCCGTTTGAAGCACTTTATGGTAGAAAGTGCAGGTCTCCGATTTGTTGGAGTGAAGTGGGGGATAGACAGATTACGGGTCCGGAGATTATACAAGAAACTACCGAGAAGATCATCCAAATTCAACAACGGTTGAAAACCGCCCAAAGTCGACAAAAGAGCTACGCTGACATTAAAAGAAAAGATATAGAATTTGAAATTGGAGAGATGGTCATGCTTAAAGTTGCACCTTGGAAAGGCATTGTTCGATTTGGTAAACGAGGGAAATTAAATCCAAGGTATATTGGACCATTCAAGATTATTGATCGTGTCGGACCAGTAGCTTACCGACTAGAGTTACCTCAACAACTCGCGGCTGTACATAACACTTTCCACGTCTCGAATTTAAAGAAATGTTTTGCTAAAGAAGATCTCACTATTCCGTTAGATGAAATCCAAATCAACGAAAAACTTCAATTCATCGAAGAACCCGTCGAAATAATGGATCGTGAGGTTAAAAGACTTAAGCAAAACAAGATACCAATTGTTAAGGTTCGATGGAATGCTCGTAGAGGACCCGAGTTCACCTGGGAGCGTGAAGATCAGATGAAGAAGAAATACCCGCATCTATTTCCAGAAGATTCGTCAACACCTTCAACAGCTTAAAATTTCGGGACGAAATTTATTTAACGGGTAGGTACTGTAGTGACCCGAACTTTTCCATGTTTATATATATTAATTGAGATTGATATTTACATGATTAAATGTTTCCAACATGTTAAGTAATCAAACTTGTTAAGACTTGATTAATTGAAATATGTTTCATATAGACAATTGACCACCCAAGTTGACCGGTGATTCACGAACGTTAAAACTTGTAAAAACTATATGATGACATATATATGGATATATATATAGTTAACATGATACTATGATAAGTAAACATATCATTAAGTATATTAACAATGAACTACATATGTAAAAACAAGACTACTAACTTAATGATTTTTAAACGAGACATATATGTAACGATTATCGTTGTAAAGACATTTAATGTATATATATCATATTAAGAGAGATTCATACATGATAATATCATGATAATATAATAATTTAAAACCTCATTTGATATTATAAACATTGGGTTAACAACATTTAACAAGATCGTTAACCTAAAGGTTTCAAAACAACACTTACATGTAACGACTAACGATGACTTAACGACTCAGTTAAAATGTATATACATGTAGTGTTTTAATATGTATTTATACACTTTTGAAAGACTTCAATACACTTATCAAAATACTTCTACTTAAAAAAAATGCTTACAATTACATCCTCGTTCAGTTTCATCAACAATTCTACTCGTATGCACCCGTATTCGTACTCGTACAATACACAGCTTTTAGATGTATGTACTATTGGTATATACACTCCAATGATCAGCTCTTAGCAGCCCATGTGAGTCACCTAACACATGTGGGAACCATCATTTGGCAACTAGCATGAAATATCTCATAAAATTACAAAAATATGAGTAATCATTCATGACTTATTTACATGAAAACAAAATTACATATCCTTTATATCTAATCCATACACCAACGACCAAAAACACCTACAAACACTTTCATTCTTCAATTTTCTTCATCTAATTGATCTCTCTCAAGTTCTATCTTCAAGTTCTAAGTGTTCTTCATAAATTCCAAAAGTTCTAGTTTCATAAAATCAAGAATACTTTCAAGTTTGCTAGCTCACTTCCAATCTTGTAAGGTGATCATCCAACCTCAAGAAATCTTTGTTTCTTACAGTAGGTTATCATTCTAATACAAGGTAATAATCATATTCAAACTTTGGTTCAATTTCTATAACTATAACAATCTTATTTCAAGTGATGATCTTACTTGAACTTGTTTTCGTGTCATGATTCTGCTTCAAGAACTTCGAGCCATCCAAGGATCCATTGAAGCTAGATCCATTTTTCTATTTTCCAGTAGGTTTATCCAAGGAAATTAAGGTAGTAATGATGTTCATAACATCATTCGATTCATACATATAAAGCTATCTTATTCGAAGGTTTAAACTTGTAATCACTAGAACATAGTTTAGTTAATTCTAAACTTGTTCGCAAACAAAAGTTAATCCTTCTAACTTGACTTTTAAAATCAACTAAACACATGTTCTATATCTATATGATATGCTAACTTAATGATTTAAAACCTGGAAACACGAAAAACACCGTAAAATCGGATTTACGCCGTCGTAGTAACACCGCGGGCTGTTTTGGATTAGTTAATTAAAAACTATGATAAACTTTGATTTAAAAGTTGTTATTCTGAGAAAATGATTTTTATTATGAACATGAAACTATATCCAAAAATTATGGTTAAACTCAAAGTGGAAGTATGTTTTCTAAAATGGTCATCTAGACGTCGTTCTTTCGACTGAAATGACTACCTTTACAAAAACGACTTGTAACTTATTTTTCTGACTATAAACCTATACTTTTTCTGTTTAGATTCATAAAATAGAGTTTAATATGAAATCATAGAAATTTGATTCACTCAAAACGGATTTAAAATGAAGAAGTTATGGGTAAAACAAGATTGGATAATTTTTCTCATTTTAGCTACGTGAAAATTGGTAACAAATCTATTCCAACCATAACTTAATCAACTTGTATTGTATATTATGTAATCTTGAGATACCATAGACACGTATACAATGTTTCGAACTATCATGTCGACACATCTATATATATTTCGGAACAACCATAGACACTCTATATGTGAATGTTGGAGTTAGCTATACAGGGTTGAGGTTGATTCCAAAATATATATAGTTTGAGTTGTGATCAATACTGAGATACGTATACACTGGGTCATGGATTGATTCAAGATAATATTTATCGATTTATTTCTGTACATCTAACTGTGGACAACTAGTTATAGGTTACTAACGAGGACAGCTGACTTAATAAACTTAAAACATCAAAATATATTAAAAGTGTTGTAAATATATTTTGAACATACTTTAATATATATGTATATATTGTTATAGATTCGTGAATCAACAGTGGCCAAGTCTTACTTCCCGACGAAGTAAAAATCTGTGAAAGTGAGTTATAGTCCCACTTTTAAAATCTAATATGTTTGGGATGAGAATACATGCAGGTTTTATAAATGATTTACAAAATAGACACAAGTACGTGAAACTACATTCTATGGTTGAATTATCGAAATCGAATATGCCCCTTTTTAGTAAGTCTGGTAATCTAAGAATTAGGGAACAGACACCCTAATTGACGCGAATCCTAAAGATAGATCTATCGGGCCCAACAAGCCCCATCCAAAGTACCGGATGTTTTAGTACTTCGAAATTTATATCATATCCGAAGGGTGTCCCGGAATGATGGGGATATTTTTATATATGCATCTTGTTAATGTCGGTTACCAGGTGTTCACCATATGAATGATTTTTATCTCTATGTATGGGATGTGTATTGAAATATGAAATCTTGTGGTCTATTATTATGATTTGATATATATAGGTTAAACCTATAACTCACCAACATTTTTGTTGACGTTTTAAGCATGTTTATTCTCAGGTGATTATTAAGAGCTTCCGCTGTTGCATACTAAAATAAGGACAAGATTTGGAGTCCATGTTTATATGATATTGTGTAAAAACTGCATTCAAGAAACTTATTTTGTTGTAACATATTTGTATTGTAAACCATTATGTAATGGTCGTGTGTAAACAGGATATTTTAGATTATCATTATTTGATAATCTACGTAAAGCTTTTTAAACCTTTATTGATGAAATAAAGGTTATGGTTTGTTTTAAAAATGAATGCAGTCTTTGAAAAACGTCTCATATAGAGGTCAAAACCTCGCAACGAAATCAATTAATATGGAACGTTTTTAATCAATAAGAACGGGACATTTCACATAGTTATAACACTGCTAGCATCAAACCTATATATCTCACCAACTTTATGTTGACATTTTAAAGCATGTTATTCTCAGGTACAAATTAAGTCTTCCGCTGTGCACTTGCTCATGTTAAGGACATTACTTGGAGTCGATCATCGCAATGGAACCAAATGTTGGAGACTTCGTCCGGATGGATAAGGACGGGTTATCACAGTTGGTATCAGAGCGTTGGTCCTAGCGAACCAGGTCTTGCATTAGTATGTCTAACTGATAGTTGTCAGGATGCATTAGCGAGTCTGGACTTCGACCTTAGCTGCATATTATAAGTATTGTATATCATTCCTAGCGGAAAAACTTCCTGCTAATCATTCCTAAGTCTAGACATGCCTTACTGCCTTTATTGCATAGATAGTGTATAGACAAATTTATATCTTAGCGTATCTATTACGATAGACTTTGCTTAATATCTTCCGTAAATTTCTCCGTAATTTAAGGGATCCTGGTACTATATATATCTATGCATATTATGCATTGAGAATACCATCCAACTATTATTTGCTGTCACTAAGCTTTTCATACCAAAAATCTTTTCTGTGATCGCGTACGATGGCCTCTACGAATCGACCAAGTTCTTCTGACTCCGAAGATAGCGTGACGGGAGCGCACCAACCGATCAACTACCGTGATTTCTTTAGAAAGTGTGGATGGGTTCGCGAAATACTTACCCTATGGAGAAATGAAGAAGGTACTCCATATCACGAGCCGAACTTACCACCTAACGTCGGAGTGCTCGACCCGCTCACCGGCGAACCTGTTCGCAACACCGTTTATACCCTTTTTGCAAGAATTTTTCGTCTTGAGGCTACCATTAACGGAACTAGAGAAGATATCCGACCTTTACCTCACACTGATAATCAACCAGGGTTAGTAGAAGAAGTTAAAGAACTCCGAGCTCGAGTGTTAACTTTAGAGGGCACGGTACACAATTTGCAAGCACCAGCAGTATCACCAACACCAGTAACATCACCAGCTTCAACACCAACGGTACCAGTACCACCAATAACCCAAGTTTCAACAATCCATGCCTCACCATCTCATTCTGCACCTCGAGTATAATCATCGTTCTACATCGATTATCTTCGCTCGACATGGCGATTATGTAATTTCTAAAGTTTTAGAGATTATGTAATCTAGTATTAATGGTAAATCAAATGAGTTTAATATCTTATTGACTCATTAAATCCATGATTACATCTGAAGAAAATATATATGCAAGTATATTTTCATAAAGATTGTAATTAAAATTCTTTTGTACAAACTGTTAATGGTGAAAATATTTTAACGGGTAGGTAATACCCGAGGAATATTTAGATTTCACATTAATCAGCTACACGGTACATTCTTCGACTCTGATTCAACAGTCAGTCATTATCCTACTTGTATCCATAGATATACGTATCCGTTCACCACAGAATCCATTTTCGTTCAATTTCATATTTGGATTTTGACTTATCAGAATCCAACAAGTGGCATAATGAAGAAAACATTGGACAAAATAAAATTTGTTAGAAACAAACGAATTAACTAATTGAAATTTTGTTAAGAATCTACGCTAACTGTTCCAGCTAACTGTTCCTAGCTAACTGATTACATTTTATTTATCGCAATTTAATTATCGCAATTTTATTTATCGTCATTTAATTTCTTTATTTACTTTACGCATTTAATTTATCGTCATCTAATTTCTGTTATTTATTTTACGCCCTTTAAATATCGGGACACGTATACAAGGTTTTGACATATCATATCGACGCATCTGTATATATTATTTGGAATAACCATAGACACTCTATATGCAGTAATGCGGGAGTTAGCTATACAGGGTTGAGGTTGATTCTCAAATAATATATATACTTTGAGTTGTGATCGACACTGAGACCGGTACACGGGTCACGATACGTATTAATTATTTTGAATTTGAATATTATATATATCTAATTTATATATGAATCTATTGAACCATTGGACAATCAGACTATTGGACTGTTAACTTTGGACAATTAAAATGAGTTAAAATGCTGATTATAACATATGAAACTAAACAATTCTTCAAGTTTACCACTTGATTCTATTTTAAACCTCATTCGTATCTTGACGATTACAATTCGCATTCACAACTTTTCATGATTCTTGAAAACACCTCGATCGAGAAGTTGAACCAGCCGCATTTCGTCTATGGAAGAAAGATTATGCATACAGTTATGCACCTGAAAAACTTTCGAAACCGAAGTTATAGTTAAAACCTATCCACGTCGAATTCCTTATCCTTCATTAGCAAAAACAACCATACGATTCCTTTTCAAGTAGCCAATTTTGTCACAACTCCACTTTGACATCTTAGTGAGACTACTTCTATTATAATCTCGATATTTATACCTTGTCCTTTCGCCGTAGTTACCGGAAAACCTTTTATATTTCACAACATCATCAGCAGATGTACCAGCAACTCGTTTTCTCTTTGGCGAAATTCGCAATCAGTATTTTGAAAATCTCGTAGAAATTCTCCCAGTTATACCGAAAACGTCTATCCCTAAGAATTTCATACTCCGAATGTGAAGTTTTTGAAAAATACCCTGAACTGCGAAGTAGTTCTTGGAATGCTGATGAAGCAGCAAAAACCATAAACGACTTTAACAGTCAAAAGTTTGACGATAAGGTACAGTTTGTTGGTAAAGCTCAGAAAAAGAGAAGGTTTAGAACTAGAAAACGGATTGAGCAAAGTATGAAGGAAGTTGTGGATAAATCACAAAGAATAAGTTTGATTTCAAAGAATCCAAATGATTCAGTGCCTGCTGAAACCGTTAGTAAGAACCCTACTCCTTATTCTAAACCTTTCCAAAGGATATTCTTCATTATCATCTTATCTTAGATATTATAAGATATCTTCATATTTTCTGTTATACATATTCTCCACATTTCTGGAGATATTTTCACAACTATTCTTATCTGAGATCATGTATCTCTCCGTAATATCTGCGTTACAACATAAAAGAAACAGTGTTAGTTTCTAAATTCTGGAACCTTCGAGTTTAAAATATGAATGTTTTGAAGTAGTGTTGGGAACTGATGCATGGATTAGTATAATATAATGACACTTGATCAACGTCATTATATTACAGTAACTCATGATAAGTTTCTAATGGGATGTGATGATTCACAGTACCATCATCATGTGCCATGTTACACGGCTCTTACATTCTATCCAATTCCCAAACGTATTAGGAACATATCGTCTTGATAGTTCTATCTTTTCCAGGGTATTCTGGTAATTTAACAAATCAAAATCGTGCCAATACCCTTTCTTTCTTAGAGCATTAGCTATGTTCATTCCAAATCTTATACCTACGAATTTCGAACCATTGCTCGCTTGGTTTGAGGACGGGAAGAGGAAATGAAAGAATGAAGCTCCAAAATAGAAACTAGAGTATAAATCGCAGCAAATAGGAGAAAGAGTAGAAGATGTGAGATATGGAAATAAGGGAACGAAGGGGGTAGTTTTATAAGTGAAATATCCGACAAAGAAATCACAACAGATTTGCCGCATTAAATCAAAGGAGATCCTGTTTCCTAAATCGCCGAAGAACCAAATCTTATTACAAAAGATTTTCTTTAAATCTCGTGAATTCCGGAAATCAATCATAACCACGTCATCGGTTAAAACAATTCCATATTTACTCATTTCACCCTTTTGTGATAGCTTCGCTTGTACGCTTCACATGATCAAAATGTTTTATCTATATCTATCAATAATGATAAAACTCCGTTATTACCTTCTATTCGTCATGAAAACATTCCTATTGTTATTTATGACAACCTCTACCAAATTTCGAGGACGAAATTTCTTTAACGGGTGGGTACTGTAACGACCCGGAAATTTCTGACCAAATTTAAACCCTAATCTCTATATGTTTCCGACGTGATAAGCAAAAACCCTAATGTTGAGTCTAGAAAGTTTGAAATCTATATCCGGATAATCAGTTACCCTGTGATCATGCCTGACGATTCACGAACATTTATGTGTATATGAATGTTATTTATAAATATATTATAATAATAACTTTATTGGTTTAAAAATATAACTAATATTTAATATATATGTATATATATATATATATATATATATATATATATATATATATATATATATATATATATATATATATATATATATATATATATATATATGTATAATGTATATTGAATGTATGTATATTTGGTTTCGAAATCATTTAGTAAATGATTGCAATACTCGATGGTTATGTAAATAAATCAAAATATAGTTATTATACTAATATTACTTTGGTATAATTAAGTACTAATCTTAATATCAATATTATTAGTATAATTATATATAATGTATATAGATATGGAAGGTTATACAGCTAAATTGTTACAAAAAAATTATGGTTATCATCATTAATATCATTATTACTAAATTTAATATTAAAATTATTATAAAAATTGTTATTACTATTACAATACAACTAATTATCATTATTTTTTAATAAAATGACTACTACTTAATATTAATATATCAGTATTTCTATTATAATTAATAGTATTATTATTATTGGTGTTTTTTTTACTTTATTAAACAAAATTATTAATATTAATTAGTTTTATTATTATTAATATGTTTATTAATTAATTATATTTATTATGTATATTATACTTCGTATAAATAAGGTTAAACGCGTAACAGATATATCTAAATTTGTTGTTATCTGGCAAACTATTCAGCTCGTGACATTCTGTCAACAACACCCCGCTATATAATTCGATTTGTTACTGGTTTTGAGAAGAAAACGATTCAATTGATATTTTTTTTTTCATTATCCATATTAAATACAACCACCTTCTATCATCTGATTTTACTTAAAAAAAAATCATCAAGAACATAACTGCGATTTCTGTTGCGTCTGACACTGATCCATGAATCGGGATTTTTTTTTGTGAATTTTCAAATTCTGTTAATGTGATGATGTTAGAAGTATTTTATTTAAACTCGGTGTAAAATTTCAAGTCTCAAATCATCGAATCGATTATTAATTTTAGAAGTCAAAGCTTTTATCTTAAAAATCAAACGATGTGATTATCCAAAAATTCGATTTCAATTTGATGATTTCAGTAAAATTGATTATTCAGAGAGTTTTTTAATAATGATTTAGAGTCTTCTTCATTTAGGGATCGAGGTCTAAAACACTTTAGAAATTCGAATTTGATGATTAGTCAACATGTTCTTCAGCGTATATTTTTTTTTTATTTATGTTCTGTTTTAATTAATTTAAACAATCTGTAAGGGTTTTGTATAAGTTGTAAAACTTAAAACTAAATTAGAAAAGCATGTAATTGTTGGTGTCAACCTCTGGTTATCTGAATTCGAGATTTGAGTAGATAGGGAAGCAGATACGATATATATATATATATATATATATATATATATATATATATATATATATATATATATATATATATATATATATATATATATATATATATAACTTGAAAGTAATACAATTAAGAAAAACAGAATTGGAACTGTGGTCATGGGTGTTGAGTGTGAGCGGGAGGTTGCGGGTTCGAGCCTACTCTTGGGCCTTTTTTTTTATAAAGCTTCTAATAAGGGTATAAATCTTTTTTTTTCATTTCTATTGTTATTACAGTTATTAGAGTTATTATTTTTAGTATTATTATCATAACTAGCACTAGTAGTAAAATTATCATTTTCGTATTTATTATTATCAGTAGTATTAAGTATTATTATTAGTATTAAAATTAGTACTATCATTAAGGTTAACAAATTGGTACTATTATTATTATTATTATTAATAGAAACATAAGTATTATTATAAATATTATCATTACTAATACTAATATGAGTATCATTAATTGTGTTGGTATTACTAAAGATTTTTTTTACATTTTTATCATTTTTTTACAAAAATTATTATTTTACTATTACCATTATTATAATTATCAAAATTTTCTATATTATCATTATTAAAATAATTATGATTACTAAAATTAAAAGTTTTATCAACGTTATTAAGGTTATAGGTATAAAAACAAAGATTTATATATATATATAAATATATTTAAATTACATAACTTTATTATATTAATATATCTACATATATAAAGTGAAAAATATTAATAAATAATGAAATTTATAAATTAATAATATAACAAATACATCATTTAATATAAACGGAATTATTTGATTACGAGTATGTGTTTTAATAGATATACAAATGATATAGGTTCGTGAATCCGAGGCCAACCCTACAGTTGTTCAATGATGTTATATGTATTTTTACTACAAAATACATTAGGTGAGTATATAGTCCCACTTTTAAACTCTAAATATTTCGGGATGAGAATACATGTATTTTATGTTTTACGTTATGGACACAAGTAAATGAAAAATATATTCTACGTTGAGTTGTACCACTGGCATACTTCCCTGTAGCTTGGTAACTAATATTTACAGCGGTATTGTAAACGCGAATCCTGTTGATAGATCTATCGGGCCTGACAACCCCAACCGGACTGGACGACCAGTATTCAACGGTTGCACAGTACTTCGTTTCGTGACTACACTTGGTACGGTGTAGTAAGATTTCATAATAAAGGGAATATGCGACGTGATTAAATGTTAAGTATGGTTACCAAGTGCTCAACCACTTAGAATATTTTTATTAAAATGTTTACATATGAAAACTTGTGGTCCATAGTTATAACACTGCTAGCATCAAACCTATATATCTCACCAACTTTATGTTGACATTTTAAAGCATGTTATTCTCAGGTACAAATTAAGTCTTCCGCTGTGCACTTGCTCATGTTAAGGACATTACTTGGAGTCGATCATCGCAATGGAACCAAATGTTGGAGACTTCGTCCGGATGGATAAGGACGGGTTATCACAAATAATTTTTGTAATTTAATTGAATTATAATTCCCGATGTTGATTTTCAACAGATCGTACATGTTTTATAGATTATATATATATATATATATATATATATATATATATATATATATATATATATATATAATTAATAATTATTAATAACATTAACTAATAATAATAATACAGTTAATAATATCATAAATAACAAAAATACTACAAATAATAAAAGAGATAATAATAATATTGTCAATAATCAAAATAATACTAATAGTAAGAATGATATCAATTTGATGATATTTAATAATAATAATCATATAAATAACAAGAATAATGATTTATATATATATATATATATATATATATAATAAGGTTAATAACAATAATAATAATATTATTATTAATACTAATATGGATATTCGTATCAATATTAATAATGTACGTAATATCAATATTACTATAGCAACTTGTAATTATAGTTAATATAATAATATTACAATTTATGGATTAAATCATATTTACTAATTATATATATGAGATCATATTTTTTAATATCTAATATTTTTAATTTTTATAAATAGAATAATTCTTATGTAAAGAGTTTATATATATTCATTTTAATAGTAACTTAATTAGTCTATATTTTATTTTATATTTTTACTTCCAATTGATTAAAGTGTATTTTATTAATTTAAAATATAATATATACATTTATATTTATATTTATATTTACATGATTACTTAAACACAAGTATTCGTGAATCGTCGGGAATAATCAAAGGTTTAACGAATACATTAAAATGGTTCAAAATTTTTTTTGAGATTCAACTTTACAGACTTTGCTTATCGTGTCGAAATCATATTAAGATTAAGTTTAAATTTGGTCGAAAATTTTTCGGGTCGTCACAAACGTCACTTCATTAAACACGCTTTTTAAATCACAAAGATGCGCTGCCAAATGGAGTAACATTTGGCGGCGCATCACCTTTGGTTTCAGATTGTGCTGAAATTCTTCGGATCACCCTAAAATGACCTTAATATCAAGAATCTCGGAAATTGTATTGCCCTTCGAGGTAATCAGAATGACGAAAAAGACATTTTACTCATTTTTAATGTTCTCTATGAACGTTTTTATTTTATATCGTATTATTAGTTTTGTGTATGCATGGCTTAGCATGGTATATATACTTTTAAGGCCGATTATTTCACTCGCAATGTAATTATGTATAATGCATATAATTTCGAATCAAATGTCACTTCATTAAACATGCTTTTTAAATCATTAATATGCGCCGCCAGAAGGAGTAGCATTTGACGGCGCACAACCTTCGGTTTCAGATTGTGCTGAAATTCTCAAGATCACCCCAAAACGGCCGAACGAGCATGACTCTCTGAATGTGCTTGACATTCAAGGTCGTATAGATTCTCGAAAAAGACATCTTTCCTGGAAAATTTGCATCAATACCAAAAACCACCGACGGTTCGTGATGCTTGGTGTTTTGTGTCTTTGGCCAAAATGTTAAATCTATCATATATTTTGACTCGTAGCTCCAATTTAGTCACCGCTTTTTTTAAATCGTGTATTTTTTTGAAATCTATCCGTTGGAAAACTGTCGTAGGTAGTTTATCCTAAATATTTTTCAAAACGTGTCCTCTAAAGCCTTCAATTTTGCCTTTTTAGACACTCTTTTGACCGTTTTCAATTTCTATCATATTATTCATTTTGTGTATGCATGACTTTGCATGGTACATATAGTTTTAAGGCCTATTATTTCACTAACAATGTAATTATGTATGACACATATAATTTTGAATCCAATGTTAATTCATTAAACACACTTTTTAAATCACAAAGATGCGTCGCCAAATGGAGTAACATTTGGCGGCACATCACCTTTTGGTTTCAGATTGTGCTGAATTCTCCAGATCACCCTAAAGCAACCTTAATATCAAGAATCTCGGAAATTCTCTTGCCCTTCGAGGTCATCAGGATGCCGAAAAAAGACATTTTGACTCGTATTTAATGTTCTCTATGAACGTTTTCATTTTATATCGTATTATTAGTTTTGTGATGCATGGCTTAGCATAGTATATATAGTTTTAAGGCCTATTATTTCACTCACAATGTAATTATGTATAGCGCATATTATTTCAAATCTAATGTTAATTCATTAAACACGCTTTTTAAATCATTAATATGCATCGCCAGATGGAGTAGCATTTAGCGGCGCATAACATTCAGTTTCAGACTGTGCTAAAATTCTCAAGATCACCCTAAAACGGCCGAATGAGCAAAACTCTCTGAACGTGCTTGCCATTTGAGGTAGTATAAATTCCAAAAAAGACATATTTCCTGACAAATTCGCACCACGCACCAAACACCATCGACGGTTCGTGGTGCTTGGTCTTTTGTGTCTTTGGCCAAAATGTTAGATCTATCGTATCTTTTGACTCGTAGCTCCGGATTAGTCACCGTTTTTTTTAAATTGTGTATTTTTTCGAGATGTAACCGTTGGCAAACTGCCGTGGACGATTTGTCCCAAATATTTTTCGAAACGAGACCTCTAAAGCCTTCAATTTTGCCTTTTTAGACGCTCTTTAGACCGTTTTCAATTTCTTTCGTATTATTCCTTTTGTGTATGCATGACTTTGCATGGTACATATAGTTTTAAGGCCTATTATTTCACTCACAATGTAATTACGTATGACACATATAATTTTGAATCTAATGTCATTTCATTAAACACCATTTTTAAATCACAATGATGCGCCGCCAAATGGAGTAACATTTGGCGGCACATCACCTTTGGTTTCAAATTGTGCTGAAATTCTCTAGATCATCTTAAAACGACCTTAACATCAAGAATCTCAGAAAGTGTCTTGCCATTCGAGGTCGTCAGCATGCTGAAAAAAGACATTTTACTCATTTTTAATACTCTCTTTAAACGTTTTCAATTTATATCGTATTATTAGTTTTGTGTATGTATGGCTTAGCATGGTATATATAGTTTTAAGGCCTATTATTTCACCCGCGATGAAACTATGTATAACACATATAATTTCGAATCTAATGTCACTTCATTAAACACGTTTTTTAAATCATTAATATGCGCCGCCAGATGGAGTATTATTTGACGGTGCATAAACTTCGGTTTCAGATTGTGCTGAAATTCTCAAGATCACCCAAAACGGATGAACAAGCAAGACTCTCTGAACGTGCTTGCCATTCAGGGTCGTATAGATTCTCGAAAAAGACGTCTTTCCTGGAAAATTCGTACCACGCACCAAACACCACCGACAGTTCGTGGTGTTTGGTGTTTTGTGTCTATGTCCAATATTTAGTCACCATTTATTTTTAAATCGTGTATTTTTTCGAGATCTATTCGTTGACAAACTGTCGTAGGCGGTTTTCCTAAATATTTTTTGAAACGAGGCCTCTAAAGCTTTCAATTTTGCCTTTTTAGATGCTTTGCCTTTTTAGATGCTCTTTGACCGTTTTCAATTTCTTTCATATTATTCCTTTTTGTATGCATGACTTTGCATGGTACATATAGTTTTAAGGCCTATTATTTCACTCACAATGCAAGTATGTATGACACATATAATTTTGAATCTAATGTCACTTCATTAAACAAGGTTTTTAAATTACAAAGATGCGTCGACAAATGGAGTAACATTTGGCGGCGCATCACCTTTGGTTTCAGATTGTGCTGAAATTCTCCAGTTCACCCTAAAACGATCTTAATATCAAGAATCTCGGAAATTTTCTTGCCCTTCGAGGTCGTCAGGATGCCGAAAAAAGACATTTTACTCGTTTTTAATGTTCTCTACGAACGTTTTCATTTTAGATCGTATTATTAGTTTTGTGTATGCATGGCTTAGCATGGTATATATAGTTTTAAGGCCTATTATTTCACTCGCAATGTAATTATGTATAACGCATATAATTTTGAATTTAATGTCAATTCATTAAACATGCTTTTTAAATCATTAATATGCGTTGCTAGATGAAGTAGCATTTGGCGGCGCATAACCTTCAGTTTCAGATTGTGCTAAAATTCTGAAAATCACCCTAAAACGGCCGAACGAGCAAGACTCTCTGAACGTGCTTGCCATTCGAGGTCGTATAGATTCCGAAAAAGACATCTTTCCTATAGTTTGGCCGAAATGTTAGGTCTATCGTATCTTTTGACTCGTAGTTCCGGTTTAGTCACCGTTTTTTTAATCGTGTATTTTTTTCGAGATGTATCCATTGGAAAACTGCTGTAGGCAATTTTTCCCAAATATTTTTCGAAATGAGACCTCTAAAGCCTTATATTTTGCCTTTTTAGACGCTCTTTTGACCGTTTTCAATTTCTTTCATATTATTCCTTTTGTGTATGCATGACTTTGCATGGTACATATAGTTTTATGGCCTATTATTTCACTCACAATGTAATTATGTATGACACATATAATTTTGAATCTAATGTCAATTCATTAAACATGATTTTTAAATCGCATTAACCTTTGGTTTCAGATTGTGCTGAAATTCTCCAGATAACCCTAAAACAAACTTAACATCAAGAATCTCAGAAAGTGTCTTACCATTCGAGGTCGTCAGGATGCCAAAAAAAGTCATTTTACTCATTTTTAATATTCTCTTTGAACGTTTTCAATTTATATCGTATTATTAGTTTTGTGTATGAATGGCTTAGCATGGTGTATATAGTTTTATGGCCTATTATTTCACTCGCAGTGTAATTATTTATAACGCATATAATTTTGAATCTAATGTCACATCATTAAACACGCTTTTTAAATCATTAATATGCGCCGCCAGATGGAGTAGCATTTGGCGGCGCGTAACCTTCGGTTTCAAATTGTGCTGAAATTCTCAAGATCACCCTAAAACGGCCGAATGAGCAAGACCCTCTAAACGTGCTTGCCATTCGAGGTCGTATAAATTCTGAAAAGACATCTTTCCTGGCAAATTCGCACCACGCACCAAACACCACCGACGGTTCGTGGTGCTTGGTGTTTTGTGTCTTTGGCCAAAATGTTAGATCTATCGTATCTTCTGACTCGTAGCTCCGATTTAGTCACCATTATTTTTAAATCGTTTATTTTTTCGAGATCTATCCGTTGGCAAACTGTCGTAGGTGGTTTGTCCCAAATATTTTTCGAAACGAGACCTCTAAAGCCTTCAATTTTGCCTTTTTAGACGCTCTTTCGCCCGTTTTCAATTTCTTTCATATTATTCCTTTTGTGTATGCGTGACTTTGCATGGTACATACAGTTTTAAGGCCTGTTATTTCACTCACAATGTAATAATGTATGACACATATAATTTTGAATCTAATGTAACTTCATTAAAAACGCTTTTTAAATCACAAAGATGCGCCGTCAAATGGAGTAACATTTGGCGGCGCATCACCTTTGGTTTCAGATTGTGCTGAAATTCTCCAGATCACCCTAAAACGACCTTAACATCATGGATCTCAGAAAGTGTCTTGCCATTCGAGGTCGTCAGGATGCCAAAAAAAGACATTTTACTCGTTTTTAATGTTCTCTTTGAACGTTTTCAATTTATATCGTATTATTAGTTTTGTGATGCATGACCTAGCATGGTATGTATATATATATATATATATATATATATATATATATATATATATATATATATATATATATATATAAGGCCTATTATTTCACTCGCAATGTTATTATATAAAACGCATATAATTTCGAATCTAATGTCACATCATTAAACACGCTTTTTAAATCATTAATATGCGCCGCAAGATGGAGTAGCATTTGGCGGCGCGTAACCTACAGTTTCAGATTGTGCTGAAATTCTCAAGATCACCCTAAAACGGCCGAACGAGCATGACTCTCCTAACGTGCTTGCCATTCAAGGTCGTATAGATTCCCGAAAAAGACATCTTTCCTGGCAAATTCACACCACACACCAAAAACTATCGACGGTTCGTGGTACTTGGTGTTTTGTGTCTTTGGCTAAAATGTTAGATCTATCGTATCTTTTGACTAATAGCTCCGATTTAGTCACCATTTTTTTAAATAGTGTATTTTTTCGAGATCTATCCGTCGGCAAACTGTCGTAGGTGGTTTGTCCTAATTATTTTTCGAAACGAGACCTCGATAGCTTTCAATTTTGCCTCTTTAGACGCTCTTTAACCGTTTTCAATTTCTTTCATATTATTCCTTTTGTGTGTGCGTGACTTTGCATGGTACATATAGTTTTAAGGCCTGTTATTTCACTTACAATGTAATAATGTATGACACATATAATTTTGAATCTAATTTCACTTCATTAAACATGCTTTTTAAATCACAAAGATGTGCCGCCAAATGGAGTAACATTTGGCGGCGCATCACCTTTGGTTTCAGATTGTGCTGAAATTCTCCAGATCACCCTAAAACGACCTTAACACCAAGAATTGCCTCTTTAGACGCTCTTTAACCGTTTTCAGTTTCTTTCATATTATTCCTTTTGTGTGTGCGTGACTTTGCATGGTACATACAGTTTTAAGGCCTGTTATTTCACTCACTATGTAATTATGTATGACACATATAATTTTGAATCTAATGTAACTTCATTAAAAACGCTTTTTAAATCACAAAGATGCGCGGCCAAATCGAGTAACATTTGGCGGCGCATCACCCTTGGTTTCAGATTGTGCTGAAATTTTCCAGAAAACCCGAAAACGACCTTAACACCAAGACTTTAGGAAAGTGTCTTGCCATTCGAGGTCGTCAGGATGCCGAAAAAAGACATTTTACACATATTTAATGTTCTCTTTGAACTTTTTTTAATTTATATCATTTTATTAGTTTTGTGTATGCATGGCTTAGCATGGTATATATGGTTTTAAGGCCTATTATTTCGCTCGCAATGTAATTATGTATAACGAATATAATTTCGAATCTAATGTCACTTCATTAAACTTGATTTTTAAATCATTAATATGCGCTGCCAGATCGAGTAGCATTTGGCGGCATAACCTTTGGTTTCAGATTGTGCTGAAAATCTCAAGATCACTCTAAAACACTCGAAAAAGCAAGACTCTCTGAACGTGCTTGCCATTAGAGTTCACATAGATTCCAAAAAAGACATCCTTCCTGGCAAATTCGCACCACGCACCAAACACCACCGACGGTTCGTGGTGCTTGGTGTTTTGTGTCTTTGGCTAAAATGTTAGATCTATCGTATCTTTTGACTTGTAGCTCCGATTTAGTCACCATTTTTTTTAAATCCTGCATTTTTTTTCGAGATCTATCCGTTGGCAAATAGCAGGTGGCAGTTTGTCCCAAATATTTTTCGAAACGAGAACTCTAAAGCCTTCAATTTTGCCCTTTTAGACGCTCTTTTGACCGTTTTCAATTTCTTTCATATTATTCCTTTTGTGTATGAATGACTTTGCATGGTACATGTGATGACCCGAAAATTTTCGATCAAATTTAACCTTAATCTTTATATGTTTCCGACACGATAACAAAAGTCTGTTAAGTTGAATCTCAAACATTTTGAACTATGCGCATGTATTTATTTAAAACCGACCAACTTCTGACGATTCACGAACACTTATTTGTAAATGAATATGTGTATATATGTGTGTGTATATATATATATATATATATATATATATATATATATATATATATATATATATATATATATATAAGTATATATAATAATTTAGAATAGTACGATACAATTCAATCATTTGGAGTAAATATGTAAAATAATGTATAAGATAATAAAGTGATTATTAAAATAAACCTATACATATAAATGTATATGATTTTTATAAATAATTATTATGATACGTATATATATAAAAAAAAGGGTATAAATATTATATGATATGTAGTATTAATATATTAAACTACAAGTTACAATATTATTAATGTTATTACTTTTATTAAAATAAATATTGTTAGTAAAATCAATAATATTATATACATAACATATAGATATGAAATTTGATATGAAAAAATTGTTATTATTATTAGTATTGTTAATATTAATAATATTAATATTAGCACTATTATTAGTATCATTAATAATACTATTATTATCATTTTTATTATGTTTGTCATTTTTATTAATAATTATTAAACCTATGTTATTATTAAAAATTTCCATTTTCTTTATTATTAATATTATCATATCAATATTTTTTATTACACTGTATTATTTGATATTATTATTATTAATGATTATTAGTATTTTTATCTATATATTTATAATTACAAATATTGAAAGGACCCGTTTATATACATTATACATGATTCACAATAGTTGATTACATTGCGAGGTATTTGACCTATATATGATACATTTTACAAACATTGCATTCATTTTTAAAAGACAAACTTTCTTTACATCAAAAATTGACAGGCATGCATACCATTTCATAATATTCACTATCCAACTATAAATTGATTTAATAATAATCTTTGATGAACTCAATGACTCGAATGCAAGGTTCTTCGAAATATGCTATGAAAGACTCCAAGTAATATCTTTAAAATGAGCAAATGCACAGCGGAAGATTTTTTTAACACCTGAGAATAAACATGCTTTAAAGTGTCAACTAAAAGGTTGGTGAGTTCATTAGTTTATCATAATCATTTATTTCCATCATTTTAATAGACCACGAGAATTTCATTTCCAGTTCTCATAAATATACGTCCCATGTATAGAGACAAAAATAATCATTCATATGGTGAACACCTGGTAATCGACATTAACTAGATACATATAAGAATATCCCCTATCATTCCGGGATCCTCCTTCGGACATGATATAAATTTTGAAGTACTAAAGCATCCGGTACTTTGGATGGGGTTTGTTAGGCCCAATAGATCTATCTTTAGGATTGGCGTCAATTAGGGTGTCTGTTCCCTAATTCTTAGATTACCAGACTTTAATAAAAAGGGGCATATTCGATTTCGATAATTCAACCATATAATGTAGTTTTGATTACTTGTGTCTATTTCGTAAAACAGTTATAAAAACAACGCATGTATTCTCTGTCCCAAAAATATATATTGCAAAAGCATTTAAAAGGGAGCAAATGAAACTCACCATACTGTATTTCGTAGTAAAAATACATATAACGTCATTGAACAAGTGCAAGGTTGGCCTCAGATTTACGAACCTAAATTAATTATATATATTTATGTGTTGGTCAATATTTGTCTAACAAATTAGGTCAAGTCATAGTGTACCACAATCCTAATGCTCGAGACTAATATGCAAAAGTCAACAAAAGTAAATTTGACTCAAAATAATTTCCAAAAATCTATACATGATTAATATATAGTTTAAATATCGTCGTTTTATATTTTTAAAAGATTTATTAGAGTAAATAATATAATTTATTTATTAATAAATAAAATTTTATATTAAATATATATAATAAAATATACTTTTATATATATTAAGTAATAAAATTTATGGGGTTCATTTAATATCATAAAGATAATATGATAGGTATTATTAAAGTAAGTTATTACACGTAGTAAAATATGTTTGTATCACATATTTATTTGATAAAATAATAACTATAATGATAGTAAGTAAAAGTTGTATTATTTTGTAATAATAATTATTATTATAAAAATATCAATATTTATAATTACTAAGATGACATTATGATAAAACGATAATTCTAATTATGATAACTTTAATATTTACGATAATTTTTAATATTATCTTTACAATAATAATTCTATTTAAAATAATAATAATAATGATATTTTATAGTAACAATAACATTTCTATTAAAATGATAATTTTTGTTAAAATGATAGTTTTACTACTAACGATACTTTTAATAATAATAGTAATGATAAAAATAATAAGAACGATAATTTTATCTAAATTAATATCTTATAATATTTTAATTTCATCATGATACTCTTACTCATTATTTCCTAATCGTTTCGTTTAATAGTTTTTAATCGTCTTTTATATCGTGTTCATAATAATGATAATAATAGTAATCAAAATAATTAGGTGTTACAAATATTTGTTTTAATTACACTAACATTAATAATAATAGTTACTATAACATTATTAACGATAATACTAATAATTATCTTAATGATAATATAGTAATAATAATAATAACAATAACAATAACCATTTTTAAATAATGATATATATATATATATTAATAATGATAATAATAATAATAATACTAATAATAATAATAATAATAATAATAATAATAATAATAATTGGATAATAATAATAATAATACTAATTATAACTTTAACGATAATAAAGATAGTAATAAATAAAAAAAATAACAATTTTTAATGATAAATCCCTTTTATTGATAAAGATAATAATAATGATAATAATAAGATAAAACTAGAACGACGATAAAAACGACGATAATAATAATCATTTTTAATAAAAATATCGAAAATTCAATTGATTATAACTTCTAATCCGTTCATCGAAACCATTCGATATCTAAAGGAAAAGTTCTTAATTTTTCGCTAGCTTTCCAAGGACATGCATATCTTATACCTTATATCAACCGCAAGTGTAACTAATTCAAGATTCAACCTAACCTGTCTAAGGGCAATATCAAAAGTACAAGCATGCATAATCCTAAATACTCGAGCACTAGACAGGGATACACTATTAGTATGTAAAAGTTAAATTATGAGTACTCACGTATCAATATTGAGATTCAATATTGCAGGAAAGGTACGTAGACGCAACGGAAATGATAAACACTATATTGACCTTACGAGCATACCCATGAACCATACTCAATCACCTCCATAGCTATAACCCATAATTTCCTTAATCCTATCCTACTCGAAAAACAATTTCGAAACCACTCGGACAGCACTCCGTCGTAATATTTTATGTATACTAATAATATCTTGAAATAATACGGAGTAAATATATATATATGTAAATCGATTGAGAGAGTTTAGAGAAAAATATTTTCAAGTTTCTATGAAATAATGAAACCTATTGAATTCTATTTATAATAGATTTTTGAATTATTAAAGTGAATTATTAAAGTATGAATTATTAAAGTGAATAATTAAATTATGAATTATTAAAGTGAATTATTAAAGTATGAATTATTAAAGTGAATTATTAAAGTACAAATTATTAAAGTGAATTATTAAAGTATGAATTATTAAAGTGAATTATTAAAGTTAAAGTAAAGTAAAAATAAAGTAAAGGTAAAGTTTAAGTATAGTAAAAGTATAAAACTATGTACGTAAATACGCGTATAAATATATATAATATTAATTTAAATCGTTATATATATTTAATAAAATAAAATATAAATATCGTTATCTTTATCATACTAGTTAAGTAATGAGTTGTCAAAAGTGGTTCTAGATATTTATAAAAGTTATATACGTTTTAATAATAAAGTTCTTTTTAAACTGAAAACGTTTTTGTATGTTTGAAACTAAATAGATCAATCGAGTCTTTATGAGATTCAATCTTCCACTATCCTTTGTCTAGTTCTCAATGATTGACAATTTGTTCATATTTATAAATCACTTTACCATTTTTCGAATATTGTTAAAATGAAAAGATTTCTCAAATCAACGTGGGCCTTTCAACAGAGACTTGTAATCATAATTTAATATATCTGATAATTCAATCATTTGATCTTATCTTCTAATTCCATTGATAAATATTTTGAAACAGATACAATCATATAAAGTATTTAATCTAATATTTTGTTTACGTTTCAAGTTATAAGATATATATATACACATATACATATATAATCATATTCGTTTAATGGTTCGTGAATCGTTGGAACTTGGTCGAGGTTGAATGAATGTATGAACATAGTTTAAAATTCTTGAAATTTAACTTAACAAATATTGCTTATCGTGTCGGAAACATATAAAGATTAAAGTTTAAATTTGGTTGGAAATTTCCGGGTTGTCACAGTACCTACCCGTTAAAGAAATTTCGTCCCGAAATTTGAGTGGAAAGGTCGTGAATGATAATAAGTATGTTTTCATGATGCATACGGGCTGAAAATTAGAGTTTTATCATCAGCGAATACTTTGGATAAACAATCCATTTATATGAAGAGTACGAATGAAGGTAACATAGAAGAGTGAAATGAGTAAGTGTAGATTCATCTTATCATTTGACGTAGATATGATTGATTTCCAGATTTTAAGGGATTTGAAGAAAATCTTCTTAATAAGATTTGACTCTCCGGTAATCAAGGGAATTAGGATCCGCTTTAAATGCGATCGTCCATTTTAATTGTTCTGTCGGAGATTTTCTTATAAATTCACCTCCTTCGTTTCCTTACAACTCACACCATCTGTTGATGCATTTTATGTAAGTCCCTAGACATCTACCCACGTCCATTGCAGGTACAACAGTTTACAGGCCACCATGATTTCTCGTTATTATCCTATCCGTGTTTGTATGTGGTTACAGGAACTGCAGGAACGAGATTTAGATATTTGACTATGTTAGACTTAGTCAGACGTACGAGTGAAGCCTCACTAGTACGGCTGACAGGCTCATACGCATGGTTGATGCTGAGCTAAGTCACAATTACAACCTAAATGATAAGACACGAGTGAGTGATCACCCGTACGGTTGATGAAGCCAACTCGTACGTGTGATGAATGAATCGTATGGGTGTGTCAACAGCAGGGGTATATAAAGTCTTATGTTCTTCATTTTAGGTTAAGCCTCTCATTTGTTACACACACTCAGATCTAGTGAGCTCCTTCGATTCTCTCTCAGTCCAAATCACCCAGGTGGTGAATAATAGCTCTAGGTGTTGATCTAATCACACTTGATTTAGTTGTGGTTTGACTAAATTAATCAAAAAAAACTTAACCTATTCACTAGAGGGTTTGATTCACTTATTCTGCCATTGTGTGAGTTAAATCTGTTGATTTCTAAGTTCCTAGTCATGTTTCATCACCTTCTATTCTTTCCCCCTCAACTCATATTTTAAAGTATTCATCAATATGCTCCATCCAGTTCTGATTCTCGATATACTTCTAACTTTCATATCGGCCATTCTTCTTTTTTTCATCTACCGCCGAAAGAATCTATTTACTTCTACTATACTCTTGGGTTTATAGTGTTCCTAGTTCTCCCGTGTCTTTATATTGCTATATGCATCGATATATATGGTTTATAATTTCTGGTTTGTCGTTGGGCTTTATATGTTCCCTTATATTTCAAAGTCTCTGCTTCTGTCTTCTATAATCATTATCATTCACAGTTAATGCTCTCTTTTATTTGCTGCAATTTATACCCCAATTTCTATTTCGGAGTTTTGTCCTTTCGTTTCTTCTTCTTGCGATTAAGCACCGCTTGTAATGGTCCAGAATTCACAGATATGAATTTCGAAATGAACATTGTTAATGTTCTAGGAAGGAAATTGTGATGGCACGATCTTGACTTGTCAAATTACTAAAATACCTTGGAAAAGGCCGAATCATCAAGAAATATTTTCTTGATATTTTAGAGGTTAAATACAATACAAGAGTCGTATAACATGGCACATGATGATGTTATGATCTGTGAATCATCACGTTCCATTTAGAAACTCAGCATGACTTACTGTAATATAATCACATTGATCAAGTGTCATTATATTATACTAATTCATGCTTCAGTTCCCAACACTACTTCAAAATATTCCTATTTTAAACTTGAATGTTTCAGAATTTAGAAACTAAAATAGTTTCTTTTATGATGTAATACAGATAGCGCGAAGAGGTAAATGATTTCAAATAAGAAAAATTAAGAAAATATCTTCAGAAATATGGAGGATATTTATAATGAAAGATATGATGATATTTTAGAATTTCTAATATCAGAGGATGATGAAGAATATTGTCCGCAGGGGTTTAGAGTCAGGAGCAAGGTATTCATTAATGACTTCAGCAGATACTGAATTATTTGGATCCTTTGAAGTCAGGTTCAGTCTTTGTAATTTGTTCACAACCTCCTTCCTACTTTGCTCAATCCGTTTTCCAGTTCCAAGACTTCTCTTTTTCTGCGCTTTGCCAGCACACCTATTCATTATCATCAAACTTTTACTGTTAAGGTTGTTTATAGTTTTTTTTGCTGCTTCATCAGTATTTTTCCATTTTCGGAGAACCAATTCGTAGTTCGAAGTGTTTTTCTGAATCTTCACATTCAAATTAAGTCCAGAAGATAGACGTTATATATACACATATAACTGTTGGCGTAGACATGCTGCGAGATTTCAAAATACTGATTGCTAATTCCCAATGATTCGTATGGAAATTCTCATTACAAGATGCGAATGAGTAAATGATGGGGTTTCAATGAATAATTATAATGAATTTTTGGAGAGGCTAAAGTCAAAGGGTAATGAAGTTGTTGATACATCTGTTAATAATGTGGTGGAATGTAAAAGGTTCCCTGGTAACGATGGTGTATATCTCAAGGTTATAATAAGGTTAGTCTGACTGAAAAGTCGAAGTTGACTTGCTGGAGCTGTGACAAAACTGGCTACTTTGAATAGGAGTCGCAAAGTTATTTTTGCTAATAAATGCTAAAGAATCTGACGCGGATACGTTGTTTAAACTTTTACTTTAGTTTCAAGAGTTTTTTGGGTACATAACTGTGGGTAACATGTGGTTGGATCATCATCTCGATTGCTCATCATTCGAAGTGTCTTCAGAAATTTTCGAAGAGTTTGAACACAGATTGTAATCATTAACATACATTTGATGTTCTAACACAGTTTTGAATTCAAAATATAGCTTGTGAAAGATGTAAGGATCTAAGAGTGATGATTTTGGTCATATCTCAAGTTGAATTTTGAGATTTCAAAATCAGAATATGTAATTAAATTTTGAATGAGTATGGTTGTTTTGATTTCTATAAAAGAATGTATATTGTTGTGAAAGTAGGGAGTATAATGGATGATTTGCTGAATCAGATTCGAAGAATGTAATATATTAATTGTGAATTTATATATCTCTCGGGTATTACCTACCCGTTAAAAAAATTTCACAATTAATATTTTGTACAAAAGAATTTTATTACAGTCTTTATGAAAATATATATATGTATATTTTCTTCAGATGTAACATAGATTTAATGAGTTAATGTTAAATTAAACTCATTTGATTTACGGTTGAAACTAGAATTGAATAATCCCTAAAGGCTTTAAAAAGTACATAACTTTTACGCAGTATTTCTTTAATGACATTGAAATTATGAATCAATACTTTGTTATTTGTTGATGTATGATGTTCGGTTCGTGGAATTCTTGTGAATTTCGCAAAGTACGAATGATGTTATCTGAAAAGTTTCGGGTACATCGATGATGAAAGTGTAAAATCAAATATATACTTGATTTATTATGAATTGGAATTTGTTGAATTGCGACAAAGATTGTAGTTAACGCTGGTTAAGTTGCGGCCGAAGGACGTACATTATTGCATATTTGTAATATGAATTAACCGAGTAGTTAAGATTCACACACAATAGCTTAGCACGGAAAGATTTATTTTTATTTCAAAATATATAAAATATACCTATAATTTCTTCAAAGGGAATGAGTTAATTCTTCATAACTCGTTGATACAATATACAGGTTATTGATTCGTAATGATGTCCATAGTGATTCTTGAGCTGACGGAGTTTGTGATGTTATAGGTGTTGTTGATTCTGATGTTGACTGTACTGATGATGCTGGTGACGCTGACGGTACTGTTGATGCTGTTGGTAAAACAAGTTTAGCTTGTTAATCACACAACATTTTTGTCAGGGTTTCTACTCTTCCTTCTACCATTTTGGTTCGCTTAATTGTTTTATGGTTAGGGCTAGATTAGATAATCTCTAAGACTTTAGAGATTACATAATCTGCGCGGAATGTTTCTCCAATGAAGTTATGAATTAATACTTCGTCGGTTATTGTTGTTGGTATTCCTTGGTATCTACAGGGCGTATGACATTGGTGCTCGTGGGACAGAGTGTAAAGTTGAGGTTTACGACGTGGTTGTGGTTGGGGTGGTAATGGTACTATTGGCGTTGATGATGGTGTTACTTGTTATGTTGCTGATGCTGCTGCTGGTGTTTGTAATCTCTTCACCATATTCTCCAAAGCCACTACTCGAGCGCGAAGCTCGTTGACTTCTTCTATTACACTGGGGTGATTGTCGGTTCGGACGAGCGGATAAATAAAATCTAAAATTTAATGTAATATATAATCGTGACGAGATACTCTGGAAATGAGCGAGAAAATGGTGTTTCGGACAGGTTCGCCGGTAAGTGCTTCAGGTTCTTCGTCAAGAGGGCAATTTGGTGAATGGAAGGGATCACCTTCTTCTTGTCTCCAATGATTGAGGAGGCTACGAACCCATCCCCAATTCATCCAGAATAGGTGATGACTGATTGGTTGATCTATTCCGGTCACACTGCTTTCGGAGCTGGAGTGGGATTCCATTTCGAAATCCGAGGAACTTGAATTAATGATGAATTCCATTTCGTACGATTGAATAAGGATTTTTTTTTCCGATATGAAATGATTTTCGGTTATCGGATGGTATTCTAATTACATAGAATATCCATATATATAGAACAAAAGATTTCGTAAATTACGGAGGAATTTACGGGATATATCAGGCAACGTTTACAGTAATAGATGCGATAAGATATGATTTAGCAGATACGCTAAGATATGAATTTTTGTCTATACACTATTCATGCAATCAATGCAGCAAGACGTGTCTTAGACTAAAAATGATAAGCAGGTAATTTCCTGAGGATGATAAGTAGTTAATTTTTGACACAAAATGATAAGCAAAACTATTGACATGCAGACACGGTCGAAGTCCAGACTCACTAATGCATCCTATCGACTTATCTGTTAGACACACTAATGCAGACCTGGTTCGCTAAGACCACTGCTCTGATACCAACTGAAAGGTCCCGTTCTTATTGATTAAAAACGTTCCATATTAATTGATTTCGTTGCGAGGTTTTGACCTCTATATGAGACGTTTTTCAAAGACTGCATTCATTTTTAAAACAAACCATAACCTTTATTTCATAGATAAAGGTTTTAAAAAGCTTTACGTAGATTATCAAATAATGATAATCTAAAATATCCTGTTTACACACGACCATTACATAATGGTTTACAATACAAATATGTTACAACAAAATAAGTTTCTTGAATGCAGTTTTTACACAATATCATACAAGCATGGACTCCAAATCTCGTCCTTATTTAAGTATGCGACAGCGGAAGCTCTTAATAATCACCTGAGAATAAACATGCTTAAAACGTCAACAAAAATGTTGGTGAGTTATAGGTTTAACCTATATAAATCAAAACATAATAATAGACCACAAGATTTCATATTTCAATACACATCCCATACATAGAGATAAAAATCATTTATATGGTGAACACCTGGTAACCGACATTAACAAGATGCATATATAAGAATATCCCCATCATTCCGGGACACCCTTCGGATATGATATAAATTTTGAAGTACTAAAGCATCCGGTACTTTGGATGGGGTTTGTTAGGCCCAATAGATCTATATTTAGGATTCGCGTCAATTAGGGTGTCTGTTCCCTAATTCTTAGATTACCAGACTTAATAAAAAGGGGCATATTCGATTTCAATAATTCAACCATAGAATGTAGTTTCACGTACTTGTGTCTATTTTGTAAATCATTTATAAAACCTGCATGTATTCTCATCCCAAAAATATTAGATTTTAAAAGTGGGACTATAACTCACTTTCACAGATTTTTACTTCGTCGGGAAGTAAGACTTGGCCACTGGTTGATTCACGAACCTATAACAATATATACATATATATCAAAGTATGTTCAAAATATATTTACAACACTTTTAATATATTTTGATGTTTTAAGTTTATTAAGTCAGCTGTCCTCGTTAGTAACCTACAACTAGTTGTCCACAGTTAGATGTACAGAAATAAATCGATAAATATTATCTTGAATCAATCCACGACCCAGTGTATACGTATCTCAGTATTGATCACAACTCAAACTATATATATTTTGGAATCAACCTCAACCCTGTATAGCTAACTCCAACATTCACATATAGAGTGTCTATGGTTGTTCCGAAATATATATAGATGTGTCGACATGATAGGTCGAAACATTGTATACGTGTCTATGGTATCTCAAGATTACATAATATACAATACAAGTTGATTAAGTTATGGTTGGAATAGATTTGTTACCAATTTTCACGTAGCTAAAATGAGAAAAATTATCCAATCTTGTTTTACCCATAACTTCTTCATTTTAAATCCGTTTTGAGTGAATCAAATTGTTATGTTTTCATATTGAACTCTATTTTATGAATATAAACAGAAAAAGTATAGGTTTATAGTCGGAAAAATAAGTTACAAGTCGTTTTTGTAAAGGTAGTCATTTCAGTCGAAAGGACGACGTCTAGATGACCATTTTAGAAAACATACTTCCACTTTGAGTTTAACCATAATTTTTGGATATAGTTTCATGTTCATAATAAAAATCATTTTCTCATAATAACAACTTTTAAATCAAAGTTTATCATAGTTTTTAATTAACTAACCCAAAACAGCCCGCGGTGTTACTACGACGGCGTAAATCCGGTTTTACGGTGTTTTTCGTGTTTCCAGGTTTTAAATCATTAAGTTAGCATATCATATAGATTTAGAACATGTGTTTAGTTGATTTTAAAAGTCAAGTTAGAAGGATTAACTTTTATTTGCGAACAAGTTTAGAATTAACTAAACTATGTTCTAGTGATTACAAGTTTAAACCTTCAAATAAGATAGCTTTATATGTATGAATCGAATGATGTTATGAACATCATTACTACCTTAAGTTCCTTGGATAAACCTACTGGAAAAGTGAAAAATGGATCTAGCTTCAATGGATCCTTGGATGGCTCGAAGTTCTTGAAGCAGAATCATGACACGAAAACAAGTTCAAGTAAGATCATCACTTGAAATAAGATTGTTATAGTTATAGAAATTGAACCAAAGTTTGAATATGATTATTACCTTGTATTAGAATGATAACCTACTGTAAGAAACAAAGATTTCTTGAGGTTGGATGATCACCTTACAAGATTGGAAGTGAGCTAGCAAACTTGAAAGTATTCTTGATTTTATGAAACTAGAACTTTTGGAATTTATGAAGAACACTTAGAACTTGAGAGAGATCAATTAGATGAATAAAATTGAAGAATGAAAGTGTTTGTATGTGTTTTTGGTCGTTGGTGTATGGATTAGATATAAAAGATATGTAATTTTGTTTTCATGTAAATAAGTCATGAATGATTACTCATATTTTTGTAATTTTATGAGATATTTCATGCTAGTTGCCAAATGATGGTTCCCACATGTGTTAGGTGACTCACATGGGTTGCTAAGAGCTGATCATTGGAGTGTATATACCAATAGTACATACATCTAAAAGCTGTGTATTGTACGAGTACGAATACGGGTGCATACGAGTAGAATTGTTGATGAAATTGAACGAGGATGTAATTGTAAGAATTTTTGTTAAGTAGAAGTATTTTGATAATTGTATTGAAGTCTTTAAAAAGTGTATAAATACATATTAAAACACTACATGTATATACATTTTAACTGAGTCGTTAAGTCATCGTTAGTCGTTACATGTAAGTGTTGTTTTGAAACCTTTAAGTTAACGATCTTGTTAAATGTTGTTAACCCAATGTTTATAATAACAAATGAGATGTTAAATTGTTATATTATCATGATATTATGATATATAATATATCTTAGTATGATGTATATACAGTTAAATGTCGTTACAACGATAATCGTTACACATATGTCTCGTTTCGAAATCATTAAGTTAGTAGTCTTATTTTTACATATGTATTTCATTGTTAATACACTTAATAATATATTTACTTATCATTTAACATTATTAACCAAGTGTATCAATATCTTAATATGATTCATATGTACCTAGTAAGACGTTGTTATAACGATAATCGTTATATATATCGTTTTCGAGTTTCTTAAATTAATAATCTCATTTTTATGTATATAACTCATTGTTAAAATACCTAATGAGATACATACTTATAATAAAAACATTTTAACTATATATATAACCATATATATGTCATCGTATAGTTTTTACAAGTTTTAACGTTCGTGAATCACCGGTCAACTTGGGTGGTCAATTGTCTATATGAAACATATTTCAATTAATCAAGTCTTAACAAGTTTGATTGCTTAACATGTTGGAAACATTTAATCATGTAAATATCAATCTCAATTAATATATATAAACATGGAAAAGTTCGGGTCACTACAGTACCTACCCGTTAAATAAATTTCGTCCCGAAATTTTAAGCTGTTGAAGGTGTTGACGAATCTTCTGGAAATAGATGCGGGTATTTCTTCTTCATCTGATCTTCATGCTCCCAGGTGAATTCGGGTCCTCTACGAGCATTCCATCGAACCTTAACAATTGGTATCTTGTTTTGCTTAAGTCTTTTAACCTCACGATCCATTATTTCGACGGGTTCTTCGATGAATTGAAGTTTTTCGTTGATTTGGATTTCATCTAACGGAATAGTGAGATCTTCTTTAGCAAAACATTTCTTCAAATTTGAGACGTGAAAAGTGTTATGTACAGCCGCGGATTGTTGTGGTAACTCAAGTCGGTAAGCTACTGGTCCGACACGATCAATAATCTTGAATGGTCCAATATACCTTGGATTTAATTTCCCTCGTTTACCAAAACAACGCCTTTCCAAGGTGCAACTTTAAGCATGACCATCTCTCCAATTTCAAATTCTATATCTTTTCTTTTAATGTCAGCGTAGCTCTTTTGTCGACTTTGGGCGGTTTTCAACCGTTGTTGAATTTGGATGATCTTCTCGGTAGTTTCTTGTATAATCTCCGGACCCGTAATCTGTCTATCCCCCACTTCACTCCAACAAATCGGAGACCTGCACTTTCTACCATAAAGTGCTTCAAACGGCGCCATCTCAATGCTTGAATGGTAGCTGTTGTTGTAGGAAAATTCTGCTAACGGTAGATGTCGATCCCAACTGTTTCCTAAATCAATAACACATGCTCGTAGCATGTCTTCAAGCGTTTGTAGCGTCCTTTCGCTCTGCCCATCAGTTTGTGGATGATAGGCAGTACTCATGTCTAGACGAGTTCCTAATGCTTTCCGTAATGTCTGCCAGAATCTTGAAATAAATCTGTCATCCCTATCAGAGATAATAGAGATTGGTATTCCATGTCTGGAGACGACTTCCTTCAAATACAGTCGTGCTAACTTCTCCATCTTGTCATCTTCTCTTATTGGCAGGAAGTGTGCTGATTTGGTGAGACGATCAACTATTACCCAAATAGTATCAAAACCACTTGCAGTCCTTGGCAATTTAGTTATGAAATCCATGGTAATGTTTTCCCATTTCCATTCTGGGATTTTGGGTTGTTGAAGTAGACCTGATGGTTTCTGATGCTCAGCTTTGACCTTAGAACACGTCAAACATTCTCCTACGTATTTAGCAACATCGGCTTTCATACCCGGCCACCAAAAATGTTTCTTGAGATCCTTGTACATCTTCCCCGTTCCAGGATGTATTGAGTATCTGGTTTTATGAGCTTCTCTAAGTACCATTTCTCTCATATCTCCAAATTTTGGTACCCAAATCCTTTCATCCCTATACCGGGTTCCGTCTTCCCGAATATTAAGATGCTTCTCCGATCCTTTGGGTATTTCATCCTTTAAATTTCCCTCTTTTAAAACTCCTTGTTGCACCTCCTTTATTTGAGTAGTAAGGTTATTATGAATCATTATATTCATAGATTTTACTCGAATGGGTTCTCTGTCCTTCCTGCTCAAGGCATCGGCTACCACATTTGCCTTCCCCGGGTGGTAACGAATCTCAAAGTCGTAATCATTCAATAATTCAATCCACCTACGCTGCCTCATATTCAGTTGTTTCTGATTAAATATGTGTTGAAGACTTTTGTGGTCGGTATATATAATACTTTTGACCCCATATAAGTAGTGCCTCCAAGTCTTTAATGCAAAAACAACCGCGCCTAATTCCAAATCATGCGTCGTATAATTTTGTTCATAAATCTTCAATTGTCTAGACGCATAAGCAATTACCTTCGTTCGTTGCATTAATACACAACCGAGACCTTGCTTTGATGCGTCACAATAAATCACAAAATCATCATTCCCTTCAGGCAATGACAATATAGGTGCCGTAGTTAGCTTTTTCTTCAATAACTGAAACGCTTTCTCTTGTTCATCATTCCATTCAAATTTCTTCCTTTTATGCGTTAATGCAGTCAAGGGTTTTGCTATTCTGGAAAAGTCTTGGATGAACCTTCTGTAGTAACCAGCTAGTCCTAAAAACTGGCGTATGTGTTTCGGAGTTTTCGGGGTTTCCCACTTTTCAACAGTTTCTATCTTTGCGGGATCCACCTTAATACCTTCTTTGTTCACTATGTGACCGAGGAATTGAACTTCTTCCAACCAAAATGCACACTTTGAAAACTTAGCGTACAATTTTTCCTTCCTCAATACTTCTAACACCTTTCTCAAATGTTCACCGTGTTCTTGGTCATTCTTTGAGTAAATAAGTATGTCATCAATGAAAACAATGACAAACTTGTCAAGGTATGGTCTACACACTCGGTTCATAAGGTCCATGAACACAGCTGGTGCATTAGTTAAACCAAACGGCATGACCATAAACTCGTAATGACCGTAACGTGTTCGGAAAGCAGTCTTTGGAATATCATCTTCTTTCACCCGCATTTGATGATACCCGGAACGTAAGTCAATCTTTGAATAAACAGACGAGCCTTGTAGTTGATCAAATAAGTCGTCGATTCTCGGTAGTGGGTAGCGGTTCTTGATGGTAAGTTTGTTCAACTCTCGGTAGTTGATACACAACCTGAATGTACCATCTTTCTTCTTGACAAACAAAACAGGAGCTCCCCACGGTGATGTGCTTGGTCGAATGAAACCACGCTCTAAAAGTTCTTGTAATTGGTTTTGCAGTTCTTTCATCTCGCTGGGTGCGAGTCTGTAAGGAGCACGAGCTATTGGTGCAGCTCCTGGTACAAGATCTATTTGAAATTCAACGGATCGATGTGGGAGTAATCCCGGTAATTCTTTCGGAAATACATCGGGAAATTTTTTTACAATGGGAACATCATTGATGATCTTTTCTTCAGTTTGTACTTTTTCGACGTGTGCTAGAACAGCATAGCAACCTTTTCTTATTAGTTTTTGTACCTTCAAATTACTAATAAGATGTAGCTTCGTGTTGCCCTTTTCTCCGTACACCATTAAGGGTTTTCCTTTTTCTCGTATAATGCGAATTGCATTTTTGTAACAGACGATCTCTGCTTTCACTTCTTTCAACAAGTCCATACCGATTATCACATCAAAACTCCCTAACTCTACTGGTATCAAATCAATCTTAAATGTTTCGCTAACCAGTTTAATTTCTCGATTTCGACATATATTATCTGCTGAAATTAATTTACCATTTGCTAATTCGAGTAAAAATTTACTATCCAAAGGCGTCAATGGACAACTTAATTTAGCACAAAAATCTCTACTCATATAGCTTCTATCCGCACCCGAATCAAATAAAACGTAAGCAGATTTATTGTCAATAAGAAACGTACCCGTAACAAGCTCCGGGTCTTCCTGTGCCTCTGCCGCATTAATATTGAAAACTCTTCCGCGGCCTTGTCCATTCGTGTTCTCCTGGTTCGGGCAATTTCTAATAATGTGGCCCGGTTTTCCACATTTATAACAAACTACATTGGCATAACTTGCTCCGACACTACTTGCTCCGCCATTACTCGTTCCGACACCATTTGTTCCTTTCGTTCTGTTAACCCCTGGTCCGTAAACCTCACACTTCGCCGCGCTATGACCATTTCTTTTACACTTGTTGCAAAATTTGGTGCAGAACCCCGAGTGATACTTTTCACACCTTTGGCATAGCTGCTTCTGATTGTTGTTGTTGTTGCGGTTATTATTGTTGTTGGGATGATTGTTGTAGTTGTTGTTGTTGTTGTTGTTGTTGTTTTTGTTATTGTTGGGCCGTTTGTTGTAGTTGCGATTGTTGGGATAATTGTTGCGATTATTGTTGTAATTGCTGTTGTTGTTGTATTGGTGATTCTTATCACCATTTTCCTCCCACTTTCTTTTGACTTGCTTCACATTGGCCTCTTCAGCAGTCTGTTCTTTAATTCTTTCTTCAATCTAGTTCACTAGTTTGTGAGCCATTCTACATGCCTGTTGTATGGAGGCGGGCTCGTGTGAACTTATATCTTCTTGGATTCTTTCCGGTAATCCTTTCACAAACGCGTCGATCTTCTCTTCCTCATCTTCGAAAGCTCCTGGACACAATAGGCACAATTCTGTGAATCGTCTTTTGTACGTGGTAATATCAAATCCTTGGGTTCGTAACCCTCTAAGTTCTGTCTTGAGCTTATTGACCTCGGTTCTGGGACGGTACTTCTCGTTCATCAAGTGCTTGAATGATGACCACGGTAGTGCGTATGCATCGTCTTGTCCCACTTGCTCTAGATAGGTATTCCACCATGTTAACGCAGAACCTGTGAAGGAATGCGTAGCATACTTCACTTTGTCCTCTTCAGTACACTTACTTATGGCAAACACCGATTCGACCTTCTCGGTCCACCGTTTCAATCCGATCGGTCCTTCGGTTCCATCAAATTCCAAAGGTTTGCAGGCAGTGAATTCTTTGTAGGTGCATCCTACACGATTTCCTGTACTGCTAGATCCAAGGTTATTGTTGGTATGTAGCGCAGCCTGTACTGCGGCTATGTTTGAAGCTAGAAAAGTACGGAATTCCTCTTCATTCATATTCACGGTGTGTCGAGTAGTCGGTGCCATTTCCTTCAAAATAGTCAAATGGAACAAGTTAATCATACAGAATATTAAGAGTAGTCAATAGTATCTTGTAGCATAATATGAACTCATTTATAAAAGCTTTTTCTTCATATTAGCGTTTTATAAGTTTAAATTCGGGTAGTACCTACCCGTTAAGTTCATACTTAGTAGCTAATATACAATTCAACTACTATAATTCTATATGAAAAACTGATTATAATAATATTTCACGTTCAAACTTTTATACAATATTTTACAAACTTACAATACCGCTTATTTTACATAAAGCATTAAATATAGCACACAATAACTTTGATACAAGATAGTTGTGAAGATAATTCTAGCTAGTACACAAGTCGTTCAGCAAAGGCAATAAAGACACGTAATTCATACGTCCAGAAACAAGTCACGCATTCTGGTTTTACTAGGACTACTTCCCATCCTTGGTCTTGTGGAACATAACCGTTATGGCCGTTGATAAGACAGCGTGTTGTAACGTCGTCAAAGGGACGAAGGTTACGTAATGTCCAACAGTCCCGTAACAATCTAAAAACCTCATTTCTTACCCCAATTACCGACTCCGTCACTTGTGGGAACGTTTTGTTTAATAGTTGTAGCCCGATGTTCTTGTTCTCACTTTGGTGAGAAGCGAACATTACTAATCCGTAAGCATAGCATGCTTCTTTATGTTGCATGTTAGCCGCTTTTTCTAAATCATGAAGTCCAATATTCGGATATATTGAGTCAAAATAATTTCTTAACCCGTTGCGTAAAATAGCATTTGGGTTCCCCGCAATATATGCGTCAAAGTAAACACATTGTAACTTATGAATTTCCCAATGTGATATCCCCCATCTTTCGAACGAAAGGCATTTATAAACCAAGGCATTCTTGGAACATTCTTCGAATGTCTTACAAACTGATTTCACCGTAAATAGTTGTGCCGAAGAATTCTGACCGACTCTAGACAAGATTTCATCAATCATGTCTCCGGGTAGGTCTCTTAAAATATTGGGTTGTCTATCTATTTTGTGTTCTTATACTGTAAAATAGACAAGAGTTAGATTCATAAAAAAAATACTTATTAATACAAGCAATTTTTACATATATCATAAAGCATAAGCACACTTTATTACATATATTACACCACACGAATACAACTATCTTATTCCGACTCGCTCGTATCTTCTTCTTCAGTTTTGGTTCGTTTTAGCAAGTTTCTAGGGATATATGATGTTGCCCTAATACGAGCTGTCGTTTTCCACAACGGTTTAGAAAAACCTGGTGGTTTAGAGGTTCTCGGGTCATTGTTACAACTTAAGGGCTTCGGGGGTTGACGATACATATAAAGTTCATCGAGGTTGGAATTAGATTTCTCTATTTTTATGGCCTTTCCCTTATTATTTTCTTCTGCCTTTTTAAATTCAGTTGGGGTAATTTCTATAACATCATCGGAATTCTCGTCGGAATCCGATTCATCGGAGAATTGGTAATCCTCCCAATATTTTGCTTCCTTGGCGGAAACACCATTGACCATAATTAACCTTGGTCGGTTGGTTGAGGATTTTCTTTTACTTAACCGTTTTATTATTTCCCACACCTGTTCTATTTCCTCCTCCGGTTCCTCCTCTTCCGGTTCTGATTCTTCTTCCGGTTCTGATTCTTCTTCCGGTTCTTCTTCGGGAACTTGTGAATCAGTCCAATATATATTCGACTCTTCGTTATTATTAGGTGAGTCAATGGGACTTGTTCTAGAGGTAGACATCTATCACATAATATCAAACACGTTAAGAGATTAATATATCACATAATATTCACATGTTAAAAATATATAGTTTCCAACAAAATTTGTTAAGCAATCATTTTTCAAGTAAACACGGTCGAAGTCCAGACTCACTAATGCATCCTAACAAACTCGATAAGACACACTAATGCAAAATTCTGGTTCTCTAAGACCAACGCTCTGATACCAACTGAAATGTTCCCGTTCTTATTGATTAAAAAACGTTCCATATTAATTGATTTCGTTGCGAGGTTTTGACCTCTATATGAGACGTTTTTCAAAGACTGCATTCATTTTTAAAACAAACCATAACCTTTATTTCATAAATAAAGGTTTAAAAAGCTTTACGTAGATTATCAAATAATGATAATCTAAAATATCCTGTTTACACACGACCATTACATAATGGTTTACAATACAAATATGTTACATCGAAATCAGTTTCTTGAATGCAGTTTTTACACAATATCATACTAACATGGACTCCAAATCTTGTCCTTATTTTAGTATGCAACAGCGGAAGCTCTTAATATTCACCTGAGAATAAACATGCTTTAAATGTCAACAAAAATGTTGGTGAGTTATAGGTTTAACCTATATATATCAAATCGTAACATTAGACCACAAGATTTCATATTTCAATACACATCCCATACATAGAGATAAAAATCATTCATATGGTGAACACCTGGTAATCGACATTAACAATATGCATATATGAATATCCCCATCATTCCGGGATCCTCCTTCGGACATGATATAAATTTCGAAGTACTAAAGCATCCGGTACTTTGGATGGGGCTTGTTGGGCCTGATAGATCTATCTTTAGGATTCGCGTCAATTAGGGTGTCTGTTCCCTAATTCTTAGATTACCAGACTTAATAAAAAGGGGCATATTCAATTTCAATAATTCAACCATAGAATGTAGTTTCACGTACTTGTGTCTATTTTGTAAATCATTTATAAAACCTGCATGTATTCTCATCCCAAAAATATTAGATTTTAAAAGTGGGACTATAACTCACTTTCACAGATTTTTACTTCGTCGGGAAGTAAGACTTGGCCACTGGTTGATTCACGAACCTATAACAATATATACATATATATCAAAGTATGTTCAAAATATATTTACAACACTTTTAATATATTTTGATGTTTTAAGTTTATTAAGTCAGCTGTCCTCGTTAGTAACCTACAACTAGTTGTCCACAGTTAGATGTACAGAAATAAATCGATAAATATTATCTTGAATCAATCCACGACCCAGTGTATACGTATCTCAGTATTGATCACAACTCAAACTATATATATTTTGGAATCAACCTCAACCCTGTATAGCTAACTCCAACATTCACATATAGAGTGTCTATGGTTGTTCCGAAATATATATAAATGTGTCGACATGATAGGTCGAAACATTGTATACGTGTCTATGGTATCTCAAGATTACATAATATACAATACAAGTTGATTAAGTTATGGTTGGAATAGATTTGTTACCAATTTTCACGTAGCTAAAATGAGAAAAATTATCTAATCTTGTTTTACCCATAACTTCTTCATTTTAAATCCGTTTTGAGTGAATCAAATTGCTATGTTTTCATATTGAACTCTATTTTATGAATCTAAACAGAAAAAGTATAGGTTTATAGTCGGAAAAATAAGTTACAAGTCGTTTTTGTAAAGGTAGTCATTTAAGTCGAAAGAACGATGTCTAGATGACCATTTTAGAAAACATACTTCCACTTTGAGTTTAACCATAATTTTTGGATATTGTTTCATGTTCATAATAAAAATCATTTTCGCATAATAATAACTTTTAAATCAAAGTTTATCATAGTTTTTAATTAACTAACCCAAAACAGCCCGCGGTGTTACTACGACGGCGTAAATCCGGTTTTATGGTGTTTTTCGTGTTTCCAGGTTTTAAATCATTAAGTTAGAATATCATATAGATTTATAACATGTGTTTAGTTGATTTTAAAAGTCAAGTTAGAAGGATTAACTTTTGTTTGCGAACAAGTTTAGAATTAACTAAACTATGTTCTAGTGATTACAAGTTTAAACCTTCGAATAAGATAGCTTTATATGTATGAATCGAATGATGTTATGAACATCATTACTACCTTAAGTTCCTTGGATAAACCTACTGGAAAAGAGAAAAATGGATCTAGCTTCAATGGATCCTTGGATGTCTCGAAGTTCTTGAAGCAGAATCATGACACGAAAACAAGTTCAAGTAAGATCATCACTTGAAATAGGATTGTTATAGTTATAGAAATTGAACCAAAGTTTGAATATGATTATTACCTTGTATTAGAATGATAACCTACTGTAAGAAACAAAGATTTCTTGAGGTTGGATGATCACCTTACAAGATTGGAAGTGAGCTAGCAAACTTGAAAGTATTCTTGATTTTATGAAACTAGAACTTTTGGAATTTATGAAGAACACTTAGAACTTGAAGATAGAACTTGAGAGAGATCAATTAGTTGAAGAAAATTGAAGAATTAAAGTGTTTGTAGGTGTTTTTGGTCGTTGGTGTATGGATTAGATATAAAGGATATGTAATTTTGTTTTCATGTAAATAAGTCATGAATGATTACTCATATTTTTGTAATTTTATGAGATATTTCATGCTAGTTGCCAAATGATGGTTCCCACATGTGTTAGGTGACTCACATGGGTTGCTAAGAGCTGATCATTGGAGTGTATATACCAATAGTACATACATCTAAAAGCTGTGTATTGTACGAGTACGAATACGGGTGCATACGAGTAGAATTGTTGATGAAACTGAACGAGGATGTAATTGTAAGAATTTTTGTTAAGTAGAAGTATTTTGATAAGTGTATTGAAGTCTTTCAAAAGTGTATAAATACATATTAAAACACTACATGTATATACATTTTAACTGAGTCGTTAAGTCATCGTTAGTCGTTACATGTAAGTGTTGTTTTGAAACCTTTAGGTTAACGATCTTGTTAAATGTTGTTAACCCAATGTTTATAATAACAAATGAGATGTTAAATTGTTATATTATCATGATATTATGATATATAATATATCTTAGTATGATGTATATACAGTTAAATGTCGTTACAACGATAATTGTTACACATATGTCTCGTTTCGAAATCATTAAGTTAGTAGTCTTATTTTTACATATGTATTTCATTGTTAATACACTTAATAATATATTTACTTATCATTTAACATAATTAACCAAGTGTATCAATATCTTAATATGATTCATATGTACCTAGTAAGACGTTGTTATAACGATAATCGTTATATATATCGTTTTCGAGTTTCTTAAATTAATAGTCTCATTTTTATGTATATAACTCATTGTTAAAATACCTAATGAGATAAATACTTATAATAAAAACATGTTAACTATATATATAACCATATATATCTCATCGTATAGTTTTTACAAGTTTTAACGTTCGTGAATCACCAGTCAACTTGGGTGGTCAATTGTCTATATGAAACATATTTCAATTAATCAAGTCTTAACAAGTTTGATTGCTTAACATGTTGGAAACATTTAATAATGTAAATATCAATCTCAATTAATATATATATACATGGAAAAGTTCGGGTCACTACAGTACCTACCCGTTAAATAAATTTCGTCCCGAAATTTTAAGCTGTTGAAGGTGTTGACGAATCTTCTGGAAATAGATGCGGGTATTTCTTCTTCATCTGATCTTCACGCTCCCAGGTGAATTCGGGTCCTCTACGAGCATTCCATCGAACCTTAACAATTGGTATCTTGTTTTGCTTAAGTCTTTTAACCTCACGATCCATTATTTCGACGGGTTCTTCGATGAATTGAAGTTTTTCGTTGATTTGGATTTCATCTAACGGAATAGTGAGATCTTCTTTAGCAAAACATTTCTTCAAATTTGAGACGTGAAAAGTGTTATGTACAGCCGCGAATTGTTGAGGTAACTCAAGTCGGTAAGCTACTGGTCTGACACGATCAATAATCTTGAATGGTCCAATATACCTTGGATTTAATTTCCCTCGTTTACCAAATCGAACAACGCCTTTCCAAGGTGCAACTTTAAGCATGACCATCTCTCCAATTTCAAATTCTATATCTTTTCTTTTAATGTCAGCGTAGCTCTTTTGTCGACTTTGGGCGGTTTTCAACCGTTGTTGAATTTGGATGATCTTCTCGGTAGTTTCTTGTATAATCTCCGGACCCGTAATCTGTCTATCCCCCACTTCACTCCAACAAATCGGAGACCTGCACTTTCTACCATAAAGTGCTTCAAAAGGTGCCATCTCAATGCTTGAATGGTAGCTGTTGTTGTAGGAAAATTCTGCTAACGGTAGATGTCGATCCCAACTGTTTCCGAAATCAATAACACATGCTCGTAGCATGTCTTCAAGTGTTTGTATCGTCCTTTCGCTCTGCCCATCAGTTTGCGGATGATAGGCAGTACTCATGTCTAGACGAGTTCCTAATGCTTGCTGTAATGTCTGTCAGAATCTTGAAATAAATCTGCCATCCCTATCAGAGATAATAGAGATTGGTATTCCATGTCTGGAAACGACTTCCTTCAAATACAGTCGTGCTAACTTCTCCATCTTGTCATCTTCTCTTATTAACAGGAAGTGTGTTGATTTGGTGAGACGATCAACTATTACCCAAATAGTATCAAAACCACTTGCAGTCCTTGGCAATTTAGTGATGAAATCCATGGTAATGTTTTCCCATTTCCATTCCGGGATTTCGGGTTGTTGAAGTAGACCTGGTTGTTTCTGATGCTCAGCTTTGACCTTAGAACACGTCAAACATTCTCCTACGTATTTAGCAACATCGGCTTTCATACCCGGCCACCAAAAATGTTTCTTGAGATCCTTGTACATCTTCCCCGTTCCAGGATGTATTGAGTATCTGGTTTTATGAGCTTCTCTAAGTACCATTTCTCTCATATCTCTAAATTTTGGTACCCAAATCCTTTCAGCCCTATACCGGGTTCCGTCTTCCCGAATATTAAGATGCTTCTTCGATCCTTTGGGTATTTCATCCTTTAAATTTCCCTCTTTTAAAACTCCTTGTTGCGCCTCCTTTATTTGAGTAGTAAGGTTATTATGAATCATTATATTCATAGATTTTACTCGAATGGGTTCTCTGTCCTTCCTGCTCAAGGCATCGGCTACCACATTTGCCTTCCCCGGGTGGTAACGAATCTCAAAGTCGTAATCATTCAACAATTCAATCCACCTACGCTGCCTCATATTCAGTTGTTTCTGATTAAATATGTGTTGAAGACTTTTGTGGTCGGTATATATAATACTTTTGACCCCATATAAGTAGTGCCTCCAAGTCTTTAATGCAAAAACAACCGCGCCTAATTCCAAATCATGCGTCGTATAATTTTGCTCGTAAATCTTCAATTGTCTAGACGCATAAGCAATCACCTTCGTTCGTTGCATTAATACACAACCGAGAAGTTGCTTTGATGCGTCACAATAAATCACAAAATCATCATTAACTTCAGGCAATGACAATATAGGTGCCGTAGTTAGCTTTTTCTTCAATAACTGAAACGCTTTCTCTTGTTCATCCTTCCATTCAAATTTCTTCCCTTTATGCGTTAATGCAGTCAAGGGTTTTGCTATTCTGGAAAAGTCTTGGATGAACCTTCTGTAGTAACCAGCTAGTCCTAAAAACTGGCGTATGTGTTTCGGAGTTTTTGGGGTTTCCCACTTTTCAACAGTTTCTATCTTTGCCAGATCTACCTTAATACCTTCTTTGTTCACTATGTGACCGAGGAATTGAACTTCTTCCAACCAAAATGCACACTTTGAAAACTTAGCGTACAATTCTTCCTTCCTCAATACTTCTAACACCTTTCTCAAATGTTCACCATGTTCTTGGTCATTTTTTGAGTAAATAAGTATGTCATCAATGAAAACAATGACAAACTTGTCAAGGTATGGTCCACACACTCGGTTCATAAGGTCCATGAACACAGCTGGTGCATTAGTTAAACCAAACGGCATGACCATAAACTCATAATGACCGTAACGTGTTCTGAAAGCAGTCTTTGGAATATCATCTTCTTTCACCCGCATTTGATGATACCCGGAACGTAAGTCAATCTTTGAATAAATAGACGAGCCTTGTAGTTGATCAAATAAGTCGTCGATTCTCGGTAGTGGGTAGCGGTTCTTGATGGTAAGTTTGTTCAACTCTCGGTAGTCGATACACAACCTGAATGTACCATCTTTCTTCTTGACAAACAAAACAGGAGCTCCCCACGGTGATGTGCTTGGTCGAATGATACCACGCTCTAAAAGTTCTTGTAATTGGCTTTGCAGTTCTTTCATCTCGCTGGGTGCGAGTCTGTAAGTAGCACGAGCTATTGGTGCAGCTCCTGGTACAAGATCTATTTGAAATTCAACGGATCGATGTGGGGGTAATCCCGGTAATTCTTTCGGAAATACATCGGGAAATTCTTTTGCAATGGGAACATCATTGATGCTCTTTTCTTCAGTTTGTACTTTCTCGACGTGTGCTAGAACAGCATAGCAACCTTTTCTTAATAGTTTTTGTGCCTTCAAATTACTAATAAGATGTAGCTTCGTGTTGCCCTTTTCTCCGTACACCATTAAGGGTTTTCCTTTTTCTCGTATAATGCAAATTGCATTTTTGTAACAAACAATCTCTGCTTTCACTTATTTCAACCAGTCCATACCGATTATCACATCAAAACTCCCTAACTCTACTGGTATCAAATCAATCTTAAATGTTTCGCTAACCAGTTTAATTTCTCGATTCCGACATATATTATCTGCTGAAATTAATTTACCATTTGCTAATTCGAGTAAAAATTTACTATTCAAAGGCGTCAATGGACAACTTAATTTAGCACAAAAATCTCTACTCATATAGCTTCTATCCGCACCCGAATCAAATAAAACGTAAGCAGATTTATTGTCAATAAGAAACGTACCCGTAATAAGCTCCGGGTCTTCCTGTGCCTCTGCCGCATTAATATTGAAAACTCTTCCGCGGCCTTGTCCATTAGTGTTCTCCTGGTTCGGGCAATTTCTAATAATGTGGCCCGGTTTTCCACATTTATAACAAACTACATTGGCATAACTTGCTCCGACACTACTTGCTCCGCCATTACTCGTTCCGACACCATTTGTTCCTTTCGTTCTATTAACCCCTGGTCCGTAAACCTCACACTTCGACGTGCTATGACCTTTTCTTTTACACTTGTTGCAAAATTTGGTGCAGAACCCCGAGTGATACTTTTCACACCTTTGGCATAGCTGCTTCTGATTGTTGTTGTTGTTGCGGTTATTATTGTTGTTGGGATGATTGTTGTAGTTGCTGTTGTTGTTGTTGTTGTTGTTGTTATTGTTGTTGTTGGGCCGTTTGTTGTAGTTGCGATTGATGTTGCGATTGTTGGGATAATTGTTGCGATTACTGTTGTAATTGCTGTTGTTGTTGTATTGGTGATTCTTATCACCGTTTTCCTCCCACTTTCTTTTGACTTGCTTTACATTGGCCTCTTCAGCAGTCTGTTCTTTAATTCTTTCTTCAATCTGGTTCACTAGTTTGTGAGCCATTCTACATGCCTGTTGTATGGAGGCGGGCTCGTGTGAACTTATATCTTCTTGGATTCTTTCTGGTAATCCTTTCACAAACGCGTCGATCTTCTCTTCCTCATCTTCGAATGCTCCCGGACACAATAGGCACAATTTTGTGAATCATCTTTCGTACGTGGTAATATCAAATCCTTGGGTTCGTAACCCTCTAAGTTCTGTCTTGAGCTTATTGACCTCGGTTCTGGGACGGTACTTCTCGTTCATCAAGTGCTTGAATGCTGACCACGGTAGTGCGTATGCATCGTCTTGTCCCACTTGCTCTAGATAGGTATTCCACCATGTTAACGCAGAACCTGTGAAGGTATGCGTAGCGTACTTCACTTTGTCCTCTTCAGTACACTTACTTATGGCAAACATCGATTCGACCTTCTCGGTCCACCGTTTCAATCCGATCGGTCCTTCGGTTCCATCAAATTCCAAAGGTTTGCAGGCAGTGAATTCTTTGTAGGTGCATCCTACACGATTTCCTGTACTGCTAGATCCAAGGTTATTGTTGGTATGTAGCGCAGCCTGTACTGCGGCTATGTTTGAAGCTAGAAAAGTATGGAATTCCTCTTCATTCATATTCATGGTGTGTCGAGTAGTCGGTGCCATTTCCTTCAAAATAGTCAAATGGAACAAGTTAATCATACAGAATATTAAGAGTAGTTAATAGTATTTCGTAGCATAATATGAACTCATTTATAAAAGCTTTTTCTTCATATTAGCGTTTTATAAGTTTAAATTCGGGTAGTACCTACCCGTTAAGTTCATACTTAGTAGCTAATATACAATTCAACTACTACAATTCTATATGAAAAACTGATTATAATAATATTTCGCGTTCAAACTTTTACACAATATTTTACAAACTTACAATACCGCTTATTTTACATATAGCATGAAATATAGTACACAATAAATTTGATACAAGATGGTTGTGAAGATAATTCTAGCTAGTACACAAGTCGTTCAGCAAAGGCAATAAAGACACGTAATTCATACGTCCAGAAACAAGTCATGCATTCTGGTTTTACTATTACTACTTCCCATCCTTGGTCTTGTGGAACATAACCGTTATGGCCGTTGATAAGACAGCGTGTTGTAACGTCGTCAAAGGGACGAGGGTTACGTAATGTCCAACAGTCCCGTAACAATCTAAAAACCCCATTTCTTACCCCAATTACCGACTCCGTCACTTGTGGGAACGTTTTGTTTAATAGTTGTAGCCCGATGTTCTTGTTCTCACTTTGGTGAGAAGCGAACATTACTAATCCGTAAGCATAACATGCTTCTTTATGTTGCATGTTAGCCGCTTTTTCTAAATCACGAAGTCCAATATTCGGATATATTGAGTCAAAATAATTTCTTAACCCATTGCGTAAAATAGCATTTGGGTTCCCCGCAATATATGCGTCAAAGTAAACACATCGTAACTTATGGATTTCCCAATGTGATATCCCCCATCTTTCGAACGAAAGCCTTTTATAAACCAAGGCATTCTTGGAACGTTCTTCGAATGTCTTACAAACTGATCTCGCCTTAAATAGTTGTGCCGAAGAATTCTGACCGACTCTAGACAAGATTTCATCAATCATGTCTCCGGGTAGGTCTCTTAAAATATTGGGTTGTCTATCCATTTTGTGTTTTTATACTGTAAAATAGACAAGAGTTAGATTCATAAAAAAAAATACTTATTAATACAAGCAATTTTTACATATATCATAAAGCATAAGCACACTATATTACATATATTACACCACACGAATACAACTATCTTATTCCGACTCGCTTGTTTCTTCTTCTTCGGTTTTGGTTCGTTTTGCCAAGTTTCTAGGGATATATGATGTTCCCCTAATACGAGCCGTTGTTATCCACATTGGTTTAGAAAAACCTGGTGGTTTAGAGGTTCCCGGGTCATTGTTACAACTTAAGGACTTCGGGGGTTGACGATACATATAAAGTTCATCGGGGTTGGAATTAGATTTCTCTATTTTTATGCCCTTTCCCTTATTATTTTCTTTTGCCTTTTTAAATTCAGTTGGGGTAATTTCTATAACATCATCGGAATTCTCGTCGGAATCCGATTCATCGGAGAATTGGTAATCCTCCCAATATTTTTCTTCCTTGGCGGAAACACCATTGACCATAATTAACCTTGGTCGGTTGGTTGAGGATTTTCTTTTACTTAACCGTTTTATTATTTCCCCCACCGGTTCTATTTCTTCATCCGGTTCCGATTCTTCTTCCGGTTCCGATTCTTCTTCCGGTTCCGACTCTTCTTCCGGTTCCTCTTCGGAAACTTGAGAATCAGTCCACGAATCATTCCAATTTACATTTTACTCTTTACGTTTTTGGGCTGAGAATACATGCAAATGCTTTATTAACTGTTTTACAATATTTATATGCGTGAGTTTCATTTGCTCCCTTTTTAAATGCTTTTGCAATATATATTTTTGGGACTGAGAATACATGCGCTGCTTTTATAAATGTTTTACGAAATAGATACAAGTGAGTAAAACTACATTCTATGACTGGATTATTAAACCGAATATGCCCCTTTATAGTCTGTTAATCTAAGAATTAGGGAACAGACACCCTAATTGACGCGAATCCTAAAGATAGAACGAAGATGATAAACACTAGATTGACCTCGCGAGTATACCCACGAACATTACCCATAACCTCCATAGCTATAACCCATAATTTCCTTAGCTTTATCCCGCTCATAAAACCCGTTTTGAAATAGCTCGCTCATGACCTCGTCGTAATATTTTATGTATAATACTAATAGTAATAATATTATTAATAATAATAATAATAATAATAATAATAATAATAATAATAATAATAATAATAATAATAATAATAATAATAATAATAATAATAATAATAATAATTAAAATATACCTTATATAAAAAGAAAGAAAACGAAAACATGTGGGATCACAAAACATGCTGTTGTCTTCCATTAGCTTTTTTTTTTTTTTTTTTTTTTTTTTTTTTAAATCAAGCCATAAGATAGTGGGGTGCAATTGACATGCATCAACCAAATTCATATTATTATTTAATATTCATTTGTTATTATCATTCATCCCTTGTTGTCTTTCTTGTTGCTTACCATATTAAAACAAGAAAACCAACAACAATTCGTATGTATGTGTGTGTGGTTATATGCGTATGATTTAATGGTGGGTTCCGGCCAAGACAGAAGAAAATAACAGTTGCGTGGTGTCTTTGATGGTAATGATGGTGTTCGAAAAAGAAAATGGTAGTAGATGGTGGAGATGGTAACGGTGGTGGGTTGGTGTTTGATCATTGAAAAGTAACGATTGTAAACATGGTTTGCATCCAAAGCGAATCAAATGGCATTAGTGGCCATTACATACCACGATGGGTTTTTGGTTGGTGTTCTTCAAATCATAAAATAGGAAATAGAAACAGTTGACCGTATGTAGGGTCGATGAGGTTGGTTTATGATGGTTTTGAAGATGGCAGTAGGGTGGCGGTTCTTGATGGTCTCCTCAGAAGTGAGACGAATGTGGTTATTGTGATCAAGAAGGTGGTGATAGTGGTAGTTCAAGGGTGATCGGTGGTGGTGGTGATGGATAAGAAGATGGTAGTAGTAGCAACAATCAACAACGTACAATGGAATGTTTGAGTGGGTTCGTGGTGTTGTGTTGTTCCTCAAACGAAAACAGGAAACAATAACATATAACAAGTGGTGATTCATGTAACAATAATGATAATATGATGTTTGTTTTCGAAGGTGGTTTGATTGGTGGTTGTGGTGATAACCGGCGATGGTGGTTGTTCACGATAGTAGTGATGGCGGGTTACGTTGGTTGTAGTAAGGGTGGTGCTTGGACAGGTGATCGATGGAGAAGGAAAAAGTAAAAAAAAATTGAAGTGATCGATGCATATCTCTATGTATTTTTTTTTATGAGCTGTATACATGTTATATTATATATATATAAATATAAGAGATGATTGATGATTGAAATCAAAAGGAAACAGTGATTAGAAATAGTAATCAAATAATTAAGCCGCCCTCAAATTTGGTAGGATTCTACCGACAGTTTTCACGGGATGTGTCCATTGCTAAACAGTTAATATTTAAAAGTCTTCCTAAAAATCTCAAATTTTTAAATTAAACATATTTAATTATTTCACTCATTACCTGTTTGAAACCTGATCAAAAAGGTTCGAAAATTATTTATTTTCTGTTCCAATTTATATGTACGGAGTACAAAAACTTAGATTGAAATGGTAAAAAAATATTTATCAAAACTATTATCTTTTTAATCAAATTTTGGAACAACTTTTATTTTAAAACTTCTTATATATATATTAGACCTATTTTAAAAAATAATTAAACGTCAACCGAAAGTTATAGACATCTACCATTTAAGCTCAAAATTAATTATATTTAATATACACTATGTATATATATAAACAGTTGTAAGTAACAAAATTTACTGCACAAATAAATATATATTAAATGATTAAATTAAATATTACAATATATATATATACAAGAAATATACATATAAAATAATAGTTTTTATTACAATGTATTTTATTGTACATATTTATTTATAACAATAAATATATATAATAGTTTATTAATGTTCATGTTATTATATATATTATACATTATACATATATTTATATATACACATATTTATATATATCCTCATATTTATATATATCCATATATTTACAAGCAGTTTCGTGAATCATCGGGAACAGTCGAAAGTCAATTGAATATATGAACATCGTTTCAAAATTTTCTAGACTCAACATTACATAATTTGCTTATCGTATTAAAATCATATCAAGATTAAGTTTAAATTTAGTTGGAAATTCCCGGGTCGTCACAGTACCTACCCGTTAAAGAAATTTCGTCCCGAAATTTGAGTGAGGTGGTCATGGCTGACAATAGAAATGTTTTCATGACAAATATGAGTCGATAAATAGAGTTTTATCAATATTGGTTAATATAGATAAAAAGTTTTGATTATGTGAAGCGTACGAGTGAAGTTCTCACAAAAGATTGAGATAGAGATTTAACTTTTGATGTAGTCACGTTTGAATTTAGAAAATAAGGTGCGTCTTAACTTTTGACAGAGTCGGGGTTGAATTCCAGAATTCAAGGAATTTAAAGAAAATCTTCGAAATCTAAAAGATTTGATTCTTCTGCGAATAAGAAAAATTAAGATCTCTATAAATAAATACGGTGATCTGCCTTGATTTCTCTGTCTGATATTTTCATTATAAATTAAGCTCTTCCGTTCTATTATTCTCACCATTCCTATACTTTCTTTCTTAGTTCATACATCCAAAAGATTTATGAAAATGCTTAATTCAGTTCTGATCCTTGTCCTTATCCTGACTATCGCCACAATCATTCTCCTTTTCCAACTTCCACTGGAGGAATCTGTTTTCTTCTACTTCGCCCTTGGGGTTATCGTGTTTTTAATTCTCCCGTGTCTTTATGTTGTGATAAACATTGACATACACGGTTTGTAATTTACGTGTTGTTATTGGGCTTTATATCATCCTTTATATTTCAGAGCTCTATGCTTTTGTTTTCTCTTCCCGACTTTAAGTCAAGTGAATAATGATCCAGAATTCATAGATATGAATTTCGAAATGAACATAGTTAATGTTCTAAGAAAGAAATGTTAATAGCACGATCTTGATTCGTCAAATTACCAGAATATCCGGGAAAGATAGAACTATCAAGAAATATGTTCTTGATATGTTTATATATTAGATAAAATGTAAGAGTCATGTAACATGGCACATGATGATGTTATAATCAGTGAATCATCATGTTCCATTTAGAAACTCAGCATGACTTACCGTAATATAATCACGTTGATCAAGTGTCATTATATTATACTAACTCATGCATCAGTTCCCATCATTACTACAATAACATTCATATTTTAAGCTTGAAAATTTACAGAATATAGAAACTAACAGTTTCTATATGATGTAATACTGATAGCACGAAAAGATTAATGATTTCAGATAAGAATAGTTATAAAAATATCTCCAGAAATATGGAGGATATTTATAATGAAAGGTACGATAATATCTCAGAATATCTAAGATCAGAGGATGATAGAAACTATTGTCTGCAAGGGTTTAGAGTAAGGAGCAAGTTATTCACTATAGACTTTAGCAGACATTGAATTATTTGGATTCTTTGAAGTCAAACTTATTCTTTGTGATTTATCCACGGCTTTCTTCATAGTTTCGCATAATCTGCTTTTCGGTACTATATTTTCTATTGAATGTTTCCAATATATTGATACACAGGAAGCACGAAGAGGTATATAATTTCGGACAAGAATATTTATGAAAATATCCTCAGAAATATCAAAGATATTGATGATGATATTTTGGAATTTCTAAGTTCGACGGTTGATGGAGAAAGATTTTCCGCAAGATTTTAACATGACTTCGGAGCAAGATATTCTCTAAAGATTTCAACGGATCCAGAATTACCTGAATCCTTTGAATATAGGATTTGGTCCTTGTATTTGTCCTTGGTCTCCTTCATGGGTAACTCAATCTGTTTTTCAATACCCAATTTTCTATCGAGCGTTCCTAACACTCCTTTCTTTATCATCAAACTTTTGTCCGTTTAGACCATCTAACATTTTTCTGTTTCCTCTGCATTTAATGCTATGATATCTGAATCATCGGTTATTAATCCGAGGTGGTTTCAGGAGAATTGTGTTTTTAGATGATTAAACGCTGATGGTAATATGATGGAATATGAAAGGTTACCTGGTAATAATAAAAGAGCACGCGTATATATAAACGTTATAATAAGGTTGTTTCGTACGAAAAGTCGAAGTTGACTTGTTGGAGCTGTGACAAAATTGGCTAATTTTGAAAAGGGATCGCAAAGTTGTTTTTGTTAATAAATGCCAAAGGATCTGACGCGGCTACGTGTTGAACTTTTACTCAATTGCCGAGAGTTTCTCAGGTGCATAACTATATGCATAAATCTTTCCTTCCGTAGATGAAGTGCGGTTGATTCATCCTATCGATTGAGGTGTTTTCAAGAATCATGAAAGGTTTGAACGCAGAATGTAATCGTGAAGATACAAATGAGGTTTAAGACGAAATCAAGTGGCAAACTTGAAGAATTGTTTAGTTTCATATGTTATATTCAATATTTTAATTCATTTTAATTGTCCAATGTTATTAGTCGATAGTCCACAGTTGACAGTGCAATCATTCATATATAGTTTAATATATAATATTTGAATTAATTAATACGTATCGTGACCCGTGTACATGTCTCAGACTCGATCACAACTCAAAGTATATATATTATTATAGAATCAACCTCAACCCTGTATAGAGAACTCGATCATTACTGCATATAGAGTGTCTATGGTTATTCCAAATAATATATATAGATGCGTCGATATGATATGTCAAAACTTTGTATACGTGTCCCGATATTTAAAGTGCGTAAAATAAATAACAGAAATTAAATGACGATAAATAAAGTGCGTAAAATAAATAACAGAAATTAAATGACGATAAATAAAGTGCGTAAAATAAATAACAGAAATTAAATGACGATAAATAAATTGCGATAATTGCGATAAATAAACTGCGATAAATAAAATGTAATCAGTTAGCTAGGAACAGTTAGTTGGAAACAGTTAGCGTGGATTCTTAACAAAATTTCTCATAGTTAATTAGTCTGTTTCTAACAAATTTTATTTTGTCAAATGTTTTCTTCATTATGCCACTTGTTGGATTCTGATAGGTCAAAATCCAAATATGAAATTGAATTTGGATGAAAATAGTTGTTCTTTGGTGAACGGATATGTATATGTGTGAATTTGAGCAGTGTTGTTAATGACTGCTGAATCTGAATTGAAGAATGTACAGTGTAACTTATTAACATGAGATTTAAATATTCCTCGGGTATTACCTACCCGTTAAAATATTTTCACCATTAACAGTTTGTACAAGAGAATTTTTAATCACAATCTTTATGAAAGTATATATACATATATATTTTCTTCAGATGTAATTATGGATTTAATGAGTCAATATAATATTAAACTCATTTGATTTTCGATTTGAGCTAGAATAAGTAATCTCTAAAACTATTAGGATCCACATATTCTTCGCAGAATATTAATGAAGTTATGGATCAATACTTCATCGTTCATTGCTGTTGGTACTCCTTGTTATCTATGGTGCGTATGATGTTAGTGTTCGTAGGGCAGATTGTGAAATTGAATCTTGGGATGCGGATGTTGTTGTTGGTGATACCGTTGATGTTGATGATGTTGCTGAAGCTGGTACATTTTGCACCATATTTTTCAAGGCTACAACTCAGGCGCGAAGCTCGTTGACTTCTTTGATTAATCCGGGATGATTGGCGGTTGGAACAGCGAATGAATAAAGTTTAGAATATGAGATATGATATGTTTGTGGTGAGATATTCGGGAAATGAGAGTGAAAATGGTGTTTCAATTTGGTACGCCGATAGGTGCTTCAGGTTTTTCGTCAAGAGGTGAATTTGGTTGGTGAAAAAGATCGCCTTCTTCTCGTCTCCATTGATTGTGTCGACTACGAACTCATCAGATGAATTGGGGATGACTGATTGGTTGATTCATTCCGGTGACGCTAATAGGTGAAACTCCATATCGGAATAGCTGTCGGAATCCAAGGAATTCGAACTGGTTGAGGGATTCATCTCGTACGATCAGATGAAGGACTTTTCGATAAAAAAATAGATTATAGGATGTAGATTAGTGCCCTGCAATACATAATTTACATATGCATATATAATACTAAAATTCCCATAAGTTACAGAGGAATCTACGAAAGCTGTCAGGTAAAGGCAACAATAATAGATACGCTAAGATATGAATTTATCTATACACTGTCTATGCAACAGAGGCAGTAAGACATGTCTAGACTAAGAATAATGAGCAGGTAATTTCCTAAGGATGATAAGCAGATGATTTCCGACAAAAATGATAAGCAAAACTTTTGACATGCAGACACGGTCGAAGTCATCCCCAATTCATCTGATGAGTTCGTAGTCGACACAATCAATGGAGACGAGAAGAAGGCGATCTTTTTCACCAACCAAATTCACCTCTTGACGAAAAACCTGAAGCACCTATCGGCGTACCAAATTGAAACACCATTTTCACTCTCATTTCCCGAATATCTCACCACAAACATATCATATCTCATATTCTAAACTTTATTCATTCGCTGTTCCAACCGCCAATCATCCCGGATTAGTCAAAGAAGTCAACGAGCTTCGCGCCTGAGTTGTAGCCTTGAAAAATATGGTGCAAAATGTACCAGCTTCAGCAACATCATCAACATCAACGGTATCACCAACAACAACATCCGCATCCCAAGATTCAATTTCACAATCTGCCCCACGAACACTAACATCATACGCACCATAGATAACAAGGAGTACCAACAGCAATGAACGATGAAGTATTGATCCATAACTTCATTAATATTCTGCGAAGAATATGTGGATCCTAATAGTTTTAGAGATTACTTATTCTAGCTCAAATCGAAAATCAAATGAGTTTAATATTATATTGACTCATTAAATCCATAATTACATCTGAAGAAAATATATATATATATATATACTTTCATAAAGATTGTGATTAAAAATTCTCTTGTACAAACTGTTAATGGTGAAAATATTTTAACGGGTAGGTAATACCCGAGGAATATTTAAATCTCATGTTAATAAGTTACACTGTACATTCTTCAATTCAGATTCAGCAGTCATTAACAACACTGCTCAAATTCACACATATACGTATCCGTTCACCAAAGAACAACTATTTTCATCCAAATTCAATTTCATATTTGGATTTTGACCTATCAGAATCCAACAAGTGGCATAATGAAGAAAACATTTGACAAAATAAAATTTGTTAGAAACAGACTAATTAACTATGAGAAATTTTGTTAAGAATCCACGCTAACTGTTTCCAACTAACTGTTCCTAGCTAACTGATTACATTTTATTTATCGCAGTTTATTTATCGCAATTATCGCAATTTATTTATCGTCATTTAATTTCTGTTATTTATTTTACGCACTTTATTTATCGTCATTTAATTTCTGTTATTTATTTTACGCACTTTATTTATCGTCATTTAATTTCTGTTATTTATTTTACACACTTTAAATATCGGGACACGTATACAAAGTTTTGACATATCATATCGACGCATCTATATATATTATTTGGAATAACCATAGACACTCTATATGCAGTAATGATCGAGTTCTCTATACAGGGTTGAGGTTGATTCTATAATAATATATATACTTTGAGTTGTGATCGAGTCTGAGACATGTACACGGGTCACGATACGTATTGATTAATTCAAATATTATATATTAAACTATATATGAATGATTGCACTGTCAACTGTGGACTATCGACTGTGGACTAATAACATTGGACAATTAAAATGAATTAAAATATTGAATATAACATATGAAACTAAACAATTCTTCAAGTTTGCCACTTGATTTCGTCTTAAACCTCATTTGTATCTTCACGATTACATTCTGCGTTCAAACCTTTCATGATTCTTGAAAACACCTCAATCGATAGGATGAATCAACCGCACTTCATCTACGAAAGGAAAGATTTATGCATATAGTTATGCACCTGAGAAACTCTCGGCAATTGAGTAAAAGTTCAACACGTAGCCGCGTCAGATCCTTTGGCATTTATTAACAAAAACAACTTTGCGATCCCTTTTCAAAATTAGCCAATTTTGTCACAGCTCCAACAAGTCAACTTCGACTTTTCGTACGAAACAACCTTATTATAACGTTTATATATACGCGTGCTCTTTTATTGTTACCAGGTAACCTTTCATATTCCATCATATTACCATCAGCGTTTAATCATCTAAAAACACAATTCTCCTGAAACCACCTCGGATTAATAACCGTTGATTCAGATATCATAGCATTAAATGCAGAGGAAACAGAAAAATGGTAGATGGTCTAAACGGACAAAAGTTTGATGATAAAGAAAGGAGTGTTAGGAACGCTCGATAGAAAATTGGGTATTGAAAAACAGATTGAGTTACCCTTGGAGGAGACCAAGGACAAATACAAGGACCAAATCCTATATTCAAAGGATTCAGGTAATTCTGGATCCGTTGAAATCTTTAGAGAATATCTTGCTATGAAGTCATGTTAAAATCTTGCAGAAAATCTTTCTCCATCAACCGTCGAACTTAGAAATTCCAAAATATCATCATCAATATCTTTGATATTTCTGAGGATATTTTCATAAATATTCTCGTCCGAAATTATATACCTCTTCGTGCTTCCTGTGTATCAATATATTGGAAACATTCAATAGAAAATATAGTACCGAAAAGCAGATTATGCGAAACTATGAAGAAAGCCGTGGATAAATCACAAAGAATAAGTTTGACTTCAAAGAATCCAAATAATTCAATGTCTGCTAAAGTCTATAGTGAATAACTTGCTCCTTACTCTAAACCCTTGCAGACAATAGTTTCTATCATCCTCTGATCTTAGATATTCTGAGATATTATCGTACCTTTCATTATAAATATCCTCCATATTTCTGGAGATATTTTTATAACTATTCTTATCTGAAATCATTAATCTTTTCGTGCTATCAGTATTACATCATATAGAAACTGTTAGTTTCTATATTCTGTAAATTTTCAAGCTTAAAATATGAATGTTATTGTAGTAATGATGGGAACTGATGCGTGAGTTAGTATAATATAATGACACTTGATCAACGTGATTATATTACGGTAAGTCATGCTGAGTTTCTAAATGGAACATGATGATTCACAGATTATAACATCATCATGTGCCATGTTACACGACTCTTACATTTTATCTAATATATAAACATATCAAGAACATATTTCTTGATAGTTCTATCTTTCCCGGATATTCTGGTAATTTGACGAATCAAGATCGTGCTATTAACATTTCTTTCTTAGAACATTAACTATGTTCATTTCGAAATTCATATCTATGAATTCTGGATCATTATTCACTTGACTTAAAGTCGGGAAGAGAAAACAAAAGCATAGAGCTCTGAAATATAAAGGATGATATAAAGCCCGATAACAACACGTAAATTACAAACCGTGTATGTCAATGTTTATCACAACATAAAGACACGGGAGACCCGTCCTAATCCATCTGGTCGAAGTCCATATCGATTACAAACGATTCACAACAGTTGATTATATCGCGAGGTAATTAACCTCTATATGATAAATTTTACAAACATTGCATTCGTTTTTAAAAGACAAACTTTCGTTACATCGACAGTTGACATGCATGTAAAGCGTTTCATAATATATCCAAATATAATTAACTTAATAATAATCTTGATGAACTCAACGACTCGAATGCAACATCTTTTGAAATATGTCATGAATGACTCCAAGTAATATCTCTAATATGAGCAAATGCACAGCGGAAGATTTCTTTCGTACCTGAGAATAAACATGCTTTAAAGTGTCAACCAAAAGGTTGGTGAGTTCATTAGTTTAACTTAAACAATCGTTTCCATCATTTTAATAGACCACAAGATTTCAGATTTCCATTTCTCATAAACATACGTCCCATGCATAGAGACAAAAATATCATTCATATGGATTGAACACCTGGTAACCGACATTAACAATATGCATATATAAGAATATCCCCATCATTCCGGGATCCTCCTTCGGACATGATATAAATTTCGAAGTACTAAAACATCAGGTACTTTGGATGGGGCTTGTTGGGCCCGATAGATCTATCTTTAGGATTCGCGTCAATTAGGATGTCTGTTCCCTAATTCTTAGATTACCAGACTTAATAAAAAGGGGCATATTCGACTTCGATAATCCAACCATAGAATGTAGTTTCACGTACTTGTGTCAATTTCGTAAAACAGTTATAAAAGTTGCGCATGTATTCTCAGCCCAAAAATATAAAGGGTAAAAAGGCAAATGAAACTCACGCATATAAATATTGTAAAACATTTAATAAAGCATTTGCATGTACTCTCAGCTCAAAAATATAATGAGTAAAAAGGGAGCAAATGAAACTCACGCATATAAATATTGTAAAACAGTTATTAAAACAGTGCATGTATTCTCAGCCCAAAAATGTAATGAGTAAAAGGGAGTAAATGAAACTCACAAAAATGACTACCTTTACAAAAATGACTTGTAACTTATTTTCCGACTATAAACCTATACTTTTTATGTTTAGATTCATAAAATAGAGTTCAATATGAAACCATAGCAATTTGATTCACTCAAAACGGATTTAAAATGAAGAAGTTATGGGTAAAACAAGATTGTATAATTTTTCTCATTTTAGCAACGTGAAAATTGGTAACAAATCTATTCCAACCATAACTTAATCAACTTGTATTGTATATTATGTAATCTATACCATAGACACATATACTGTGACAACCCGGAAATTTCCAACCAAATTTAAACTTTAATCTTTATATGTTTCCGACACGATAAGCAATATTTGTTAAGTTAAATTTCAAGAATTTTAAACTATGTTCATACATTCATTCAACCTCGACCAAGTTCCAACGATTCACGAACCATTAAACGAATATGATTATATATGTATATGTGTATATATATTATAACTTGAAACGTAAACAAAATATTAGATTAAATACTTTATATGATTGTATCTGTTTCAAAATGTTTATCAATGGAATTAGAAGATAAGATCAAATGATTGAATTATCAGATATATTGAATTATGATTACAAGTCTCTGTTGAAAGGCCCACGTTGATTTGAGAAATCTTTCCATTTTAACAATATTCGAAAAATGGTAAAGTGATTTATAAATAAGAACAAATTGTCAATCATTGAGAACTAGACAAAGGATAGTGGAAGATTGAATCTCATAAAGACTCGATTGATCTATTTAGTTTCAAACGTACAAAAACGTTTTCAGTTTAAAAAGAACTTTATTATTAAAACGTATATAACTTTTATAAATATCTAGAACCACTTTTGACAACTCATTACTTAACTAGTATGATAAAGATAACTATATTTATATTTTATTTTATATATATAACGATTTAAATTAATATTATATATATTTATACGCGTATTATATGTACATAGTTTTATACTTTTACTATACTTAAACTTTACCTTTACTTTATTTTTACTTTACTTTAACTTTAATAATTCACTTTAATAATTCATACTTTAATAATTCACTTTAATAATTTATACTTTAATAATTCACTTTAATAATTCATACTTTAATAATTCACTTTAATAATTCATACTTTAATAATTCACTTTAATAATTCATACTTTAATAATTCACTTTAATAATTCAAAAATCTATTATAAATAGAATTCAATAGGTTTCATTATTTCATAGAAACTTGAAAATATTTTTCTCTAAACTCTCTCAATCGATTTACATATATATATTTACTCCGTATTATTTCAAGATATTATTAGTATACATAAAATATTACGACGGAGTGCTGTCCGAGTGATTTCAAAATTGTTTTTCGAGTGGGATAGGATTAAGGAAATTATGGGTTATAGCTATGGAGGTGATTGAGTATGGTTCATGGGTATGCTCGTGAGGTCAATATAGTGTTTATCATTTCCGTTGCGTCTACGTACCTTTCCTGCAATATTGAATCTCAATATTGATACGTGAGTACTCATAATTTAACTTTTACATACTAATAGTGTATCCCTGACTAGTGCTCGAGTATTTAGGATTATGCATGCTTGTACTTTTGATATTGCCCTTAGACAGGTTAGGTTGAATGTTGAATTAGTTACACTTGCGGTTGAGATAAGGTATAAGATATGCATGTCCTTGGAAAGCTAGCGAAAAATTAAGAACTTATCTTTTAGATATCGAATGGTTTCGATGAACGGATTAGAAGTTATAATCAATTGAATTTTCGATATTTTTATTAAAAATGATTATTATTATCATCGTTTTTATCATCGTTGTAGTTTTATCTTATTATTATTATTATTATTATCATTATTATTATCTTTATCAACAAAAGGGATTTATCATTAAAAATTGTTATTTTTTTTTATTATTACTATCGTTATTATCGTTAAAGTTATAATTAATATTATTATTATTATCCAATTATTATTATTATTATTATTGGTATTATTATTATTATTATTATCATCATTATTAATATATATATCATTATTTAAAAATGGTTATTGTTATTGTTATTATTATTATTATTACTATATTATCATTAAGATAATTATTAGTATTATCGTTAATAATGTTATAGTAACTATCATTATTAATATTAGTGTAATTAAAACAAATATTTGTAACACCTAATTATTTTGATTACTATTATTATCATTATTATGAACACGATATAAAAGACGATTAAAAGCTATTAAACGAAACGATTAGGAAATAATGGGTAAGAGTACCATGATGAAATTAAAATGTTATAAGATATTGATTTAGATAAAATTATCGTTCTTATTATTTTTATCATTACTGTTATTATTAAAAGTATCGTTAGTATTAAAACTATCATTTTAACAAAAATTATCATTTTAATAGAAATGTCATTGTTACTATAAAATATCATTATTATTATTATGTTAAATAGAATTATTATTTTAAAGATAATATTAAAAATTATTGTAAATATTAAAGTTATCATAATTAGATTTATCGTTTTATCTAATGTCATCTTAGTAATTATAAATATTGATATTTTTATAATAATAATTATTATTACAAAATAATACAACTTTTACTTACTATCATTATAGATATTATTTTATCAAATAAATATGTGATACAAACATATTTTACTACGTGTAATAACTTACTTTAATAATACCTATCATATTATCTTTATGATATTAAATGAACCCTATAAATTTTATTACTTAATATATATATAAGTATATTTTATTATATAAATTTAATATAAAATTTTATTTATTAATAAATAAATTATATTAATTACTCTAATAAATCTTTTAAAAATATTTAAAAATATAAAACAATGATATTTAAACTATATATTAATCATGTATAGATTTTTGGAAATTATTTTGAGTCAAATTTACTTTTGTTGACTTTTGCATATTAGTCTCGAGCATTAGGATTGTGGTACACTATGACTTGAACTAATTTGTTAGACAAATATTAACCAACACATAAATATATATAATTAATTTAGGTTCGTGAATCCGAGGCCAACCTTGCACTTGTTCAATGACGTTATATGTATTTTTACTGCGAAATACAGTATGGTGAGTTTCATTTGCCTTTTTAACCTTTATATTTTTGGGACTGAGAATACATGCGCTTTTATAAATGTTTGACGAAATAGACACAAGTAATTGAAACTACATTCTATGGTTGAATTATCGAAATCGAATATGCCCCTTTTTATTAAAGTCTAGTAATCTAAGAATTAGGGAACATACACCCTAATTGACGCGAATCCTAAAGATAGATCTATTGGGCCTAACAAACCCCATCCAAAGTACCGGATGCTTTAGTACTTCGAAATTTATATCATGTCCGAAGGAGGATCCCGGAATGATAGGGGATATTCTTATATGTATCTAGTTAATGTCGGTTACCAGGTGTTCACCATATGAATGATTATTTTTGTCTCTATGCATGGGACGTATATTTATGAGAACTGGAAATGAAATTCTTGTGGTCTATTAAAATGATGAAAATAAATGATTATGATAAACTAATGAACTCACCAACCTTTTGGTTGACACTTTAAAGCATGTTTATTCTCAGGTGTTAAAGAAATCTTTCGCTGTGCATTTGCTCATTTTAAAGATATTACTTGGAGTCTTTCATAGCATATTTCGAAGAACGTTGCATTCGAGTCATTGAGTTCATCAAAGATTATTATTAAATCAATTTATAGTTGGATAGTGGATATTATGAAATGGTATGCATGCCTGTCAATTTTCGATTTAAAGAAAGATTGTCTTTTAAAAACGAATGCAATGTTTGTAAAATGTATCATATAGAGGTCAAATACCTCACAATGTAATCAACTATTGTGAATCGTTTATATTGTATATGAACGGGTCCTTTCAGTTGGTATCAGAGCGGTGGTCTTAGCGAACCAGGTCTGCATTAGTGTGTCTAACTGATAAGTCGATAGGATGCATTAGTGAGTCTGGACTTCGACCGTGTCTGCATGTCAAAAGTTTTGCTTATCATTTTGTGTCAAAAATTAACTACTTATCATCCTCAGGAAATTACCAGCTTATCATTTTTAGTCTAAGACACGTCTTGCTGCATTGATTGCATGAATAGTGTATAGACAAAAATTCATATCTTAGCATATCTGCTAAATCATATCTTATCGTATCTGTTACTTTAAACTTTGCCTGACATATCCCGCAAAGTCCTCCGTAATCTACGAAATCTTTTGATCTATATATATATATATATATATATATATATATATATATATATATATATATATATATATATATATATATATATTCTATGTAATTAGAATACCATCCGTTAGCCAAAATCATTTCATATCAAAAAAAAAATCCTTTATCCAATCGTACGAAATGGAATTCGTCATCAGTTCAAGTCACTCAGATTCTGAAATGGAATCCCATTCAAGCTCCGAAAGCAGTGTGACCGGAATAGATCAACCAATCAGTCATCAGCTATTCTGGATGAATTGGGGATGGGTTCGTAGCCTCTTCAATAATTGGAGACAAGAAGAAGGTGATCCCTTCCATCCACCACATTGCCCTCTTGACGAAGAACCTGAAGCACTTACCGGCGAACCTGTCCGAAACACCATGTTCTCGCTCATTTTCAGAGTATCTCGTCACGATTATATATTACATCAAATTTTAGATTTTATTTATCCGCTCGTCCGAACCGACAATCACCCCGGTGTAATAGAAGAAGTCAACGAGCTTCGCGCTCGGGTAGTGGCTTTGGAGAATATGGTGCAGAGATTACAAACACCAGCAGCAGCATCAGCAGCATAACCAGTACCACCATCATTAATGCCAACAGTTTCATTACCACCTCCAACCACAACCGCGTCGTAAACCTCAACTTCACAATCTGTCCCACGAGCATCAACGTCATACGCACCATAGATACCAAGGAGTACCAACAACAATAACTGACGAAGTATTAATTCATAACTTCATTGGAGAAACATTCTGCGACGATTATGTAATCTATAAAGTCTTAGAGATTATCTAATCTAGCCCTAACCATAAATCAGTTAAGCGAACCAAAAATGATAGAAGGAAGAGTAGAAACCCTGACAAAAATGGTGTGTGATTAACAAGGTAAACTTGCTTTACCAACAGCATCAGCAGTACCGTCAGAGTTACCAGCATCGTCAGTACAGTCAACATCCGAATCAACAACACCGATAACATCACAAACTCCGTCAGTTTAAGAATCACTGTGGACATCATTACGAATCAATAACGTGTATATTGTATCAACGAGGTATGAATAATTAACTCATTCCTCTCAAGAAATTATATGTATATTATATTTATATATATATATTTTGAAATAAATCTTTCCGTGCTAAACTATTGTGTGTGAATCTTAACTACTCGGTTAATTCATATTACAAATATGCAATAATGTACGTCCTTCGGCCGCAACTTAACCAGCGTTAACTACAATCTCTGTCGCAATTCAACAAATTCCAATTCATAATAAATCAAGTATATATTTGATTTTACACTTTCATCATCGATGTACCCGAAACTTTTCAGATAACATCATTCGTACTTTGCGAAATTCACAAGAATTCCACGAACCGAACATCATACATAAACAAATAACGAAGTATTGATTCATAATTTCAATTTCATTAAAGAAATACTGCGTAAAAGTTATGTACTTTTTAAAGCCTTTAGGGATTATTAAATTCTAGTTTCAACCGTAAATCAAATGAGTTTAATTTAACATTAACTCATTAAATCTATGTTACATCTGAAGAAAATATACATATATATATTTTCATAAAGACTGTAATAAAATTCTTTTGTACAAAATATTAATTGTGAATTTTTTTTTTAACGGGTAGGTAATACCCGAGAGATATATAAATTCACAAATAATATATTACATTCTTCGAATCTGATTCAGCAAATTATCCATTATACTCCCTACTTTCACAACAATATACATTCTTTTATAGAAATCAAAACAACCATACTCATTCAAAATTTAATTACATATTCTGATTTTGAAATCTCAAAATTCAACTCGAGATATGACCAAAATCATCACTCTTAGATCCTTACATCTTTCACAAGCTATATTTTGACTTCAAAACTGTGTTAGAACATCAAATGTATGTTAACGATTACAATCTGTGTTCAAACCCTTCAAAAATTTCTGAAGACACTTCGAATGATGAGCAATCGAGATGATGATCCAACCACATGTTACCCACAGTTATGTACCCGAAAAACTCTTGAAACCAAAGTAAAAGTTTAAACAACGTATCTGCGTCAGATTCTTTGGCATTTATTAGTAAAAATAACTTTACGACTCCTATTCAAAGTAGCCAGTTTTGTCACAGCTCCAGCAAGTCAACTTCGACTTTTCAGTCAGACTAACCTTATTATAACCTTGAGATATACACCATCGTTACCAGGGAACCTTTTACATTTCACCACATTATTAGCAGATGTACCAACAACTTCATTACCCTTTGACTTTAGCCTCTCCAAAAAGTCATTATAATTATTTATTGAAACCCCATCATTTACTCATTCGCATCTTGTAATGAGAATTGCCATACGAATCATTGGGAATTAGCAATCAGTATTTTGAAATCTCGCAGCATGTCTACGCCAACAGTTATATGTGTATATATAACGTCTATCTTCTGGACTTAATTTGAATGTGAAGTTTCTGAAAAACACTCCGAACTAAGAATTGGTTCTCCGAAAATGGAAAAATGCTGATGAAGCAGCAAAAACTAAAAACGACTTTAAACGGTAAAATCTGAATGATAATGATGAAGTGTGCTGGCAAAGCGCAGAAAAAGAGAAGTTTTGGAACTGGAAAACGGATTGAGCAAAGTAGGAAGGAGGCTTTGGACAAATTACAAAGACTGAACCTGACTTCAAAGGATCCAAATAATTCAGTACCTGCTGAAGTCATTAACGAATACCTTGCTCCTGACTCTAAACCCCTGCGGACAATATTCTTCATCATCCTCTGATATTAGAAATTCTAAAATATCATCATATCTTTCATTATAAATATCATCCATATTTCTGAAGATATTTTCTTAATTTTTCTTATTTGAAATCATTTACCTCTTCGCACTATCTGTATTACATCATAAAAGAAACTATTTTAGTTTCTAAATTCTGAAACATTCAAGTTTAAAATAGGAATATTTTGAAGTAGTGTTGGGAACTGAAGCATGAATTAGTATAATATAATGACACTTGATCAACGTGATTATATTACAGTAAGTCATGCTGAGTTTCTAAATGGAACGTGATGATTCACAGATCATAATATCATCATGTGCCATGTTATACGACTCTTGTATTCTATTTAACCTCTAAAATATCAAGAAAATATTTCTTGATGATTCGGCCTTTTCCAAGGTATTCTAGTAATTTGACAAGTCAAGATCGTGCCATCACAATTTCCTTCCTAGAACATTAACAATGTTCATTCTGAAATTCATATCTGTGAATTCTGGACCATTACAAGCGGTGCTTAATCGCAATAAGAAGAAACAAAAGGACAAAACTCCGAAATAAAAATTGGGGTATAAATTGCAGCAAATAAAAGAGAGCATTAACTGTTAATGATAATGATTATAGAAGACAGAAGCAGAGACTTTGAAATATAAGGGAACATATAAAGCCCAACGATAAACCAGAAATTATAAACCATATATATCGATGCATATAGCAATATAAAGACACGGGAGAACTAGAAACACTATAAACCCAAGAGTATAGTAGAAGTAAATAGATTCTTCTGGCGGTAAATGAAAAAGAAGAATGACCGATATGAAAGTTAGAAGTATATCGAGAATCAGAACTGGATGGAGCATATTGATGAATACTTTAAAATATGAGTTGAGGGGGAAAGAATAGAAGGTGATGAAACATGACTAGGAACTTAGAAATCAACAGATTTAACTCACACAATGGCAGAATAAGTGAATCAAACCCTCTAGTGAATAGGTTAATTTTTTTTGATTAATTTAGTCAAACCACAACTAAATCAAGTGTGATTAGATCAACACCTAGAGCTATTATTCACCACCTGGGTGATTTGGACTGAGAGAAAATTGGAGGAGCTCACTAGATCTGAGTGTGTGTAACAAATGAGAGGCTTAACCTAAAATGAAGAACATAAGACTTTATATACCCCTGATGTTGACTCACCCATACGATTCATTCATCACACGTACGAGTTGGCTTCATCAGCCGTACGGGTGATCACTCACTCGTGTCTTCTCATTTAGGTTGTAATTGTGACTTAGCTCAGTATCAACCGTGCGTATGAGCCTGTCAGCCGTACTAGTGAGGCTTCACTCGTACGTATAACTAAGTCTAACATAGTCAAACATCTAAATCTCGTTCCTGCAGTTCCTGTAACCACATACAAACATGTATAGGATAATAACGAGCAATCATGGTGGCCTGTAAACTGTTGTACCTGTAATGGACGTGGGTAGATGTCTAGGGACTTGCATAAAATGCATCAACAGAAGGTGTGAGTTGTAAGGAAATGAAGGAGGTGAATTTATAAGAAAATCTCCGACAGAACAATTAAAATAGACGATCGCATTTAAAGCGGATCCTAATTCCCTTGATTACCGGAGAGTCAAATCTTATTAAGAAGATTTTCTTCAAATCCCTTGAAATATGAAAATCAATCATATCTACGTCAAATGATAAGATGAATCTACACTTACTCATTTCACTCTTCTATGTTAGCTTCATTCGTACTCTTCATATAAATGGATTGTTTATCCAAATTATTCGCTGATGATAAAACTCTAATTTTTAGCCCGTATGCATCATGAAAACATACTTATTATCATTCACGACCTTTCCACTCAAATTTCGGGACGAAATTTCTTTAACGGGTAGGTACTGTGACAACCCGGAAATTTCCAACCAAATTTAAACTTTAATCTTTATATGTTTCCGACATGATAAGCAATATTTGTTAAGTTAAATTTCAAGAATTTTAAACTATGTTCATACATTCATTCAACCTCGACCAAGTTCCAACGATTCAAGAACCATTAAACGAATATGATTATATATGTATATGTGTATATATATTATAACTTGAAACGTAAACAAAATATTAGATTAAATACTTTATATGATTGTATCTGTTTCAAAATGTTTATCAATGGAATTAGAAGATAAGATCAAATGATTGAATTATCTGATATATTGAATTATGATTACAAGTCTCTGTTGAAAGGCCCACGTTGATTTGAGAAATCTTTCCATTTTAACAATATTCAAAAAATGGTAAAGTGATTTATAAATAAGAACAAATTGTCAATCATTGAGAACTAGACAAAGGATAGTGGAAGATTGAATCTCATAAAGACTCGATTGATCTATTTAGTTTCAAACGTACAAAAACGTTTTCAGTTTAAAAAGAACTTTATTATTAAAACGTATATAACTTTTATAAATATCTAGAACCACTTTTGACAACTCATTACTTAACTAGTATGATAAAGATAACGATATTTATATTTTATTTTATATATATAACGATTTAAATTAATATTATATATATTTATACGCGTATTATATGTACATAGTTTTATACTTTTACTATACTTAAACTTTACCTTTACTTTATTTTTACTTTACTTTAACTTTAATAATTTACTTTAATAATTCACTTTAATAATTCATACTTTAATAATTCACTTTAATAATTCATACTTTAATAATTCACTTTAATAATTCATACTTTAATAATTCACTTTAATAATTCAAAAATCTATTATAAATAGAATTCAATAGGTTTCATTATTTCATAGAAACTTGAAAATATTTTTCTCTAAACTCTCTCAATCGATTTACATATATATATTTACTCCGTATTATTTCAAGATATTATTAGTATACATAAAATATTACGACGGAGTGCTGTCCGAGTGATTTTGAAATTGTTTTTCGAGTGGGATAAGATTAAGGAAATTATGGGTTATAGCTATGGAGGTGATTGAGTATGGTTCATGGGTATGCTCGTGAGGTCAATATAGTGTTTATCATTTCCGTTGCATCTACGTACCTTTCCTGCAATATTGAATCTCAATATTGATACGTGAGTACTCATAATTTAACTTTTACATACTAATAGTGTATCCCTGACTAGTGCTCGAGTATTTAGGATTATGCATGCTTGTACTTTTGATATTGCCCTTAGACAGGTTAGGTTGAATGTTGAATTAGTTACACTTGCGGTTGAGATAAGGTATAAGATATGCATGTCCTTGGAAAGCTAGCGAAAAATTAAGAACTTTTCCTTTAGATATCGAATGGTTTCGATGAACGGATTAGAAGTTATAATCAATTGAATTTTCGATATTTTTATTAAAAATGATTATTATTATCATCGTTTTTATCATCGTTGTAGTTTTATCTTATTATTATTATTATCATTATTATTATCTTTATCAACAAAAGGGATTTATCATTAAAAATTGTAATTTTTTATTATTATTACTATCATTATTATCGTTAAAGTTATAATTAATATTATTATTATTATCCAATTATTATTATTATTATTATTGGTATTATTATTATTATTATTATTATCATTATTAATATATATATCATTATTTAAAAATGGTTATTGTTATTGTTATTATTATTATTATTACTATATTATCATTAAGATAATTATTAGTATTATCGTTAATAATGTTATAGTAACTATCATTATTAATATTAGTGTAATTAAAACAAATATTTGTAACACCTAATTATTTTGATTACTATTATTATCATTATTATGAACACGATATAAAAGACGATTAAAAGCTATTAAACGAAACGATTAGGAAATAATGGGTAAGAGTACCATGATGAAATTAAAATGTTATAAGATATTGATTTAGATAAAATTATCGTTCTTTTTATTTTTATCATTACTATTATTATTAAAAGTATCGTTAGTATTAAAACTATCATTTTAACAAAAATTATCATTTTAATAGAAATGTCATTGTTACTATAAAATATCATTATTATTATTATTTTAAATAGAATTATTATTTTAAAGATAATATTAAAAATTATCATAAATATTAAAGTTATCATAATTAAATTTATCGTTTTATCTAATGTCATCTTAGTAATTATAAATATTGATATTTTTATAATAATAATTATTATTACAAAATAATACAACTTTTACTTACTATCATTATAGATATTATTTTATCAAATAAATATGTGATACAAACATATTTTACTACGTGTAATAACTTACTTTAATAATACCTATCATATTATCTTTATGATATTAAATGAACCCTATAAATTTTATTACTTAATATATATATAAGTATATTTTATTATATAAATTTAATATAAAATTTTATTTATTAATAAATAAATTATATTAATTACTCTAATAAATCTTTTAAAAATATTTAAAAATATAAAACAATGATATTTAAACTATATATTAATCATGTATAGATTTTTGGAAATTATTTTGAGTCAAATTTACTTTTGTTGACTTTTGCATATTAGTCTCGAGCATTAGGATTGTGGTACACTATGACTTGACCTAATTTGTTAGACAAATATTAACCAACACATAAATATATATAATTAATTTAGGTTCGTGAATCCGAGGCCAACCTTGCACTTGTTCAATGACGTTATATGTATTTTTACTACGAAATACAGTATGGTGAGTTTCATTTGCCTTTTTACCCTTTATATTTTTGGGACTGAGAATACATGCGCTTTTATAAATGTTTGACGAAATAGACACAAGTAATTGAAACTACATTCTATGGTTGAATTATCGAAATCGAATATGCCCCTTTTTATTAAAGTCTGGTAATCTAAGAATTAGGGAACAGACACCCTAATTGACGCGAATCCTAAAGATAGATCTATTGGGCCTAACAAACCCCATCCAAAGTACCGGATGCTTTAGTACTTCGAAATTTATATCATGTCCGAAGGAGGATCCCGGAATGATAGGGGATATTCTTATATGTATCTAGTTAATGTCGGTTACCAGGTGTTCACCATATGAATGATTATTTTTGTCTCTATGCATGGGACGTATATTTATGAGAACTGGAAATGAAATTCTTGTGGTCTATTAAAATGATGAAAATAAATGATTATGATAAACTAATGAACTCACCAACCTTTTGGTTGACACTTTAAAGCATGTTTATTCTCAGGTGTTAAAGAAATCTTCCGCTGTGCATTTGCTCATTTTAAAGATATTACTTGGAGTCTTTCATAGCATATTTCGAAGAACGTTGCATTCGAGTCATTGAATTCATCAAAGATTATTATTAAATCAATTTATAGTTGGATAGTGGATATTATGAAATGGTATGCATGCCTGTCAATTTTCGATGTAAAGAAAGATTGTCTTTTAAAAACGAATGCAATGTTTGTAAAATGTATCATATAGAGGTCAAATACCTCACAATGTAATCAACTATTGTGAATCGTTTATATTGTATATGAACGGGTCCTTTCATATACAATGTTTCGACCTATCATGTCGACACATCTATATATATTTCGGAACAACCATAGACACTCTATATGTGAATGTTGGAGTTAGCTATACAGGGTTGAGGTTGATTCCAAAATATATATAGTTTGAGTTGTGATCAATACTGAGATACGTATACACTGGGTCGTGGATTGATTCAAGATAATATTTATCGATTTATTTCTGTACATCTAACTGTGGACAACTAGTTGTAGGTTACTAACGAGGACAGCTGACTTAATAAACTTTAAACATCAAAATATATTAAATGTTTTCATATTGAACTCTATTTTATGAATCTAAATAGAAAAAGTATAGGTTTATAGTCGGAAAAATAAGTTACAAGTCGTTTTTGTAAAGGTAGTCATTTCAGTCGAAAGAACGACGTCTAGATGACCATTTTAGAAAACATACTTCCACTTTGAGTTTAACCATAATTTTTGGATATAGTTTCATGTTCATAATAAAAATCATTTTCTCATAATAACAACTTTTAAATCAAAGTTTATCATAGTTTTTAATTAACTAACCCAAAACAGCCCACGGTGTTACTACGACGGCGTAAATCCGGTTTTACGGTGTTTTTCGTGTTTCCAGGTTTTAAATCATTAAGTTAGCATATCATATAGATTTAGAACATGTGATTACAAGTTTAGAATTAACTAAACTATGTTCTAGTGATTACAAGTTTAAACCTTCGAATAAGATAGCTTTATATGTATGAATCGAATGATGTTATGAACATCATTACTACCTTAAGTTCCTTGGATAAACCTCCTGGAAAAGAGAAAAATGGATCTAGCTTCAATGGATCCTTGGATGGCTCGAAGTTCTTGAAGCAGAATCATGACACGAAAACAAGTTCAAGTAAGATCATCACTTGAAATAAGATTGTTATAGTTATAGAAATTGAACCAAAGTTTGAATATGATTATTACCTTGTATTAGAATGATAACCTACTGTAAGAAACAAAGATTTCTTGAGGTTGGATGATCACCTTACAAGATTGGAAGTGAGCTAGCAAACTTGAAAGTATTCTTGATTTTATGAAACTAGAACTTTTGGAATTTATGAAGAACACTTAGAACTTGAAGATAGAACTTGAGAGAGATCAATTAGATGAAGAAAATTGAAGAATGAAAGTGTTTGTAGGTGTTTTTGGTCGTTGGTGTATGGATTAGATATAAAGGATATGTAATTTTGTTTGCATGTAAATAAGTCATGAATGATTACTCATATTTTTGTAATTTTATGAGATATTTCATGCTAGTTGCCAAATGATGGTTCCCACATGTGTTAGGTGACTCACATGGGTTGCTAAGAGCTGATCATTGGAGTGTATATACCAATAGTACATACATCTAAAAGCTGTGTATTGTACGAGTACGAATACGGGTGCATACGAGTAGAATTGTTGATGAAACTGAACGAGGATGTAATTGTAAGAATTTTTTTTAAGTAGAAGTATTTTGATAAGTGTATTGAAGTCTTTCAAAAGTGTATAAATACATATTAAAACACTACATATATATACATTTTAACTGAGTCGTTAAGTCATCGTTAGTCGTTACATGTAAGTGTTGTTTTGAAACCTTTAGGTTAACGATCTTGTTAAATGTTGTTAACCCAATGTTTATAATAACAAATGAGATGTTAAATTGTTATATTATCATTATATTATGATATATAATATATCTTAGTATGATGTATATACAGTTAAATGTCGTTACAACGATAATCGTTACACATATGTCTCATTTCGAAATCATTAAGTTAGTAGTCTTATTTTTACATATGTATTTCATTGTTAATACACTTAATAATATATTTACTTATAATTTAACATAATTAACCAAGTGTATCAATATCTTAATATGATTCATATGTACCTAGTAATACGTTGTTATAACGATAATCGTTATATATATCGTTTTCGAGTTTCTTAAATTAATAGTCTCATTTTTATGTATATAACTCATTGTTAAAATACCTAATGAGATACATACTTATAATAAAAACATGTTAACTATATATATAACCATATATATGTCATCGTATAGTTTTTACAAGTTTTAACGTTCGTGAATCACCGGTCAACTTGGGTGGTCAATTGTCTATATGAAACATATTTCAATTAATCAAGTCTTAACAAGTTTGATTGCTTAACATGTTGGAAAAATTTAATCATGTAAATATCATTCTCAATTAATATATATAAACATGGAAAAGTTCGGGTCACTACAGTACCTACCCGTTAAATAAATTTCGTCCCGAAATTTTAAGCTGTTGAAGGTGTTGACGAATCTTCTGGAAATAGATGCGGGTATTTCTTCTTCATCTGATCTTCATGCTCCCAGGTGAATTCGGGTCCTATACGAGCATTCCATCGAACCTTAACAATTGGTATCTTGTTTTGCTTAAGTCTTTTAACCTCACGATCCATTATTTCGACGGGTTCTTCGATGAATTGAAGTTTTTCGTTGATTTGGATTTCATCTAACGGAATAGTGAGATCTTCTTTAGCAAAACATTTCTTCAAATTTGAGACGTGAAAAGTGTTATGTACAGCCGCGAATTGTTGAGGTAACTCAAGTCGGTAAGCTACTGGTCCGACACGATCAATAATCTTGAATGGTCCAATATACCTTGGATTTAATTTCCCTCGTTTACCAAATCGAACAACGCCTTTCCAAGGTGCAACTTTAAGCATGACCATCTCTCCATTTTCAAATTCTATATCTTTTCTTTTAATGTCAGCGTAGCTCTTTTGTCGACTTTGGGCGGTTTTCAACCGTTGTTGAATTTGGATGATCTTCTCGGTAGTTTCTTGTATAATCTCCGGACCCGTAATCTATCTATCCCCCACTTCACTCCAACAAATTGGAGACCTGCACTTTCTACTATAAAGTGCTTCAAAAGGTGCCATCTCAATGCTTGAATGGTAGCTGTTGTTGTAGGAAAATTCTGCTAACGGTAGATGTCGATCCCAACTATTTCCGAAATCAATAACACATGCTCGTAGCATGTCTTCAAGCGTTTGTATCATCCTTTCGCTCTACCCATCAGTTTGCGGATGATAGGCAGTACTCATGTCTAGACGAGTTCCTAATGCTTGCTGTAATGTCTGCCAGAATCTTGAAATAAATCTGCCATCCCTATCAGAGATAATAGAGATTGGTATTCCATGTCTGGAAACGACTTCCTTCAAATACAGTCGTGCTAACTTCTCCATCTTGTCATCTTCTCTTATTGGCAGGAAGTGTGCTGATTTGGTGAGACGATCAACTATTACCCAAATAGTATCAAAACCACTTGCAGTCCTTGGCAATTTAGTGATGAAATCCATGGTAATGTTTTCCCATTTCCATTCCGGGATTTCGGGTTGTTGAAGTAGACCTGATGGTTTTTGATGCTCAGCTTTGACCTTAGAACACGTCAAACATTCTCCTACGTATTTAGCAACATCGGCTTTCATACCCGGCCACCAAAAATGTTTCTTGAGATCCTTGTACATCTTCTCCGTTCCAGGATGTATTGAGTATATGGTTTTATGAGCTTCTCTAAGTACCATTTCTCTCATATCTCCAAATTTTGGTACCCAAATCCTTTCAGCCCTATACCAGGTTCCGTCTTCCCGAATATTAAGATGCTTCTCCGATCCTTTGGGTATTTCATCCTGTAAATTTCCCTCTTTTAAAACTCCTTGTTGCGCCTCCTTTATTTGAGTAGTAAGGTTATTATGAATCATTATATTCATAGATTTTACTCGAATGGGTTCTCTGTCCTTCCTGCTCAAGGCATCGGCTACCACATTTGCCTTCCCCGGGTGGTAACGAATCTCAAAGTCGTAATCATTCAACAATTCAATCCACCTACGCTGCCACATATATTCAGTTGTTTCTGATTAAATATGTGTTGAAGACTTTTATGGTCGGTATATATAATACGTTTGACCCCATATAAGTAGTGCCTCCAAGTCTTTAATGCAAAAACAACCGCGCCTAATTCCAAATCATGTGTCGTATAATTTTGTTCGTGAATCTTCAATTGTCTAGACGCATAAGCAATCACCTTCGTTCGTTGCATTAATACACAACCGAGACCTTGCTTTGATGCGTCACAATAAATCACAAAATCATCATTCCCTTCAGGCAATGACAATATAGGTGCCGTAGTTAGCTTTTTCTTCAATAACTGAAACGCTTTCTCTTGTTCATCATTCCATTCAAATTTCTTCCCTTTATGCGTTAATGCAGTCAAGGGTTTTGCTATTCTGGAAAAGTCTTGGATGAACCTTCTGTAGTAACCAGCTAGTCCTAAAAACTGGCGTATGTGTTTCGGAGTTTTCGGGGTTTCCCACTTTTCAACAGTTTCTATCTTTGCCGGATCTACCTTAATACCTTCTTTGTTCACTATGTGACCGAGGAATTGAACTTCTTCCAACCAAAATGCACACTTTGAAAACTTAACGTACAATTCTTCCTTCCTCAATACTTCTAACACCTTTCTCAAATGTTCACCATGTTCTTGGTCATTCTTTGAGTAAATAAGTATGTCATCAATGAAAACAATGACAAACTTGTCAAGGTATGGTCCACACACTCGGTTCATAAGGTCCATGAACACAGCTGGTGCATTAGTTAAACCAAACGGCATGACCATAAACTCGTAATGACTGTAACGTGTTCGGAAAGCAGTCTTTGGAATATCATCTTCTTTCACCCGCATTTGATGATACCCGGAACGTAAGTCAATCTTTGAATAAACAGACGAGCCTTGTAGTTGATCAAATAAGTGGTCGATTCTCGGTAGTGGGTAGCAGTTCTTGATGGTAAGTTTGTTCAACTCTCGGTAGTCGATACACAACCTGAATGTACCATCTTTCTTCTTGACAAACAAAACAGGAGCTCCCCACGGTGATGTGCTTGGTCGAATGAAACCACGCTCTAAAAGTTCTTGTAATTGGCTTTGCAGTTCTTTCATCTCGCTGGGTGCGAGTCTGTAAGGAGCACGAGCTATTGGTGCAGCTCCTGGTACAAGATCTATTTTAAATTCAACGGATCGATGTGGGGGTAATCCCGGTAATTCTTTCGGAAATACATCGGGAAATTCTTTTGCAATGGGAACATCATTAATGCTCTTTTCTTCAGTTTGTACTTTCTCAACGTGTGCTAGAACAGCATAGCAACCTTTTCTTATTAGTTTTTGTGCCTTCAAATTACTAATAAGATGTAGCTTCGTGTTGCCCTTTTCTCCGTACACCATTAAGGGTTTTCCTTTTTCTCGTATAATGCGAATTGCATTTTTGTAACAAACGATCTCTGCTTTCACTTCTTTCAACCAGTCCATACCGATTATCACATCAAAACTCCCTAACTCTACTGGTATCAAATCAATCTTAAATGTTTTGCTAACCAGTTTAATTTCTCGATTCCGACATATATTATCTGCTGAAATTAATTTACCATTTGCTAATTCGAGTAAAAATTTACTATCCAAAGGCGTCAATGGACAACTTAATTTAGCACAAAAATCTCTACTCATATAGCTTCTATCCGCACCCGAATCAAATAAAACGTAAGCAGATTTATTGTCAATAAGAAACGTACCCGTAACAAGCTCCGGGTCTTCCTGTGCCTCTGCCGCATTAATATTGAAAACTCTTCCGCGGCCTTGTCCATTCGTGTTATCCTGGTTCGGGCAATTTCTAATAATGTGGCCCGGTTTTCCACATTTATAACAAACTACATTGGCATAACTTGCTCCGACACTACTTGCTCCGCCATTACTCGTTCCGACACCATTTGTTCCTTTCGTTCTATTAACCCCTGGTCCGTAAACCTCACACTTCGCCACGCTATGACTATTTCTTTTACACTTGTTGCAAAATTTGGTGCAGAACCCCGAGTGATACTTTTCACACCTTTGGCATAGCTGCTTCTGATTGTTGTTGCTGTTGCGGTTATTATTGTTGTTGGGATGATTGTTGTAGTTGCTGTTGCTGTTGTTGTTGTTGTTGTTGTTGTTGGGCCATTTGTTGTAGTTGCGATTGATGTTGCGATTGTTGGGATAATTGTTGCGATTATTGTTGTAATTGCTGTTGTTGCTGTATTGGTGATTCTTATCACCGTTTTCCTCCCACTTTCTTTTGACTTGCTTCACATTGGCCTCTTCAGCAGTCTGTTCTTTAATTCTTTCTTCAATCTGGTTCACTAGTTTGTGAGCCATTCTACATGCCTGTTGTATGGAGGCAGGCTCGTGTGAACTTATATCTTCTTGGATTCATTCCGGTAATCCTTTCACAAACGCGTCGATATTCTCTTCCTCATCTTCGAATGCTCCCGGACACAATAGGCACAATTCTGTGAATCGTCTTTCGTACGTGGTAATATCAAATCCTTGGGTTCGTAACCCTCTAAGTTCTGTCTTGAGCTTATTGACCTCGGTTCTGGGACGGTACTTCTCGTTCATCAAGTGCTTGAATGCTGACCACGGTAGTGCGTACGCATCGTCTTGTCCCACTTGCTCTAGATAGGTATTCCACCATGTTAACGCAGAACCTGTGAAGGTATGCGTAGCGTACTTCACTTTGTCCTCTTCAGTACACTTACTTATGGCAAACACCGATTCGACCTTCTCGGTCCACCGTTTCAATCCGATCGGTCCTTCGGTTCCATCAAATTCCAAAGGTTTGCAGGCAGTGAATTCTTTGTAGGTGCATCCTACACGATTTCCTGTACTGCTAGATCCAAGGTTATTGTTGGTATGTAGCGCAGCCTGTACTGCGGCTATGTTTGAAGCTAGAAAAGTACGGAATTCCTCTTCATTGATATTCACGGTGTGTCGAGTAGTCGGTGCCATTTCCTTCAAAATAGTCAAATGGAACAAGTTAATCATACAGAATATTAAGAGTAGTTAATAGTATTTCGTAGCATAATATGAACTCATTTATAAAAGCTTTTTCTTCATATTAGCGTTTTATAAGTTTAAATTCGGGTAGTACCTACCCGTTAAGTTCATACTTAGTAGCTAATATACAATTCAACTACTACAATTCTATATGAAAAACTGATTATAATAATATTTCGCGTTCAAACTTTTACACAATATTTTACAAACTTACAATACCGCTTATTTTACATATAGCATGAAATATAGTACACAATAAATTTGATACAAGATTGTTGTGAAGATAATTCTAGCTAGTACACAAGTCGTTCAGCAAAGGCAATAAAGACACGTAATTCATACGTCCAGAAACAAGTCATGCATTCTGGTTTTACTAGGACTACTTCCCATCCTTGGTCTTGTGGAACATAACTGTTATGGCCGTTGATAAGACAGCGTGTTGTAACGTCGTCAAAGGGACGAGGGTTACGTAATGTCCAACAGTCCCGTAACAATCTTAAAACTTCATTTCTTACCCCAATTACCGACTCTGTCACTTGTGGAAACGTTTTGTTTAATAGTTGTAGCCCGATGTTCTTGTTCTCACTTTGGTGAGAAGCGAACATTACTAATCCGTAAGCATAACATGCTTCTTTATGTTGCATGTTAGCCGCTTTTTCTAAATCACGAAGTCCAATATTCGGATATATTGAGTCAAAATAATTTCTTAACCCGTTGCGTAAAATAGCATTTGGGTTCCCCGCAATATATGCGTCAAAGTAAACACATCGTAACTTATGGGTTTCCCAATGTGATATCCCCCATCTTTCAAATGAAAGTCTCTTATAAACCAAGACATTCTTGGAACATTCTTCGAATGTCTTACAAACTGATCTCGCCTTAAATAGTTGTGCCGAGGAATTCTGACCGACTCTAGACAAGATTTCATCAATCATGTCTCCGGGTAGGTCTCTTAAAATATTGGGTTGTCTATCCATTTTGTGTTTTTATACTGTAAAATAGACAAGAGTTAGATTCATAAAAAAAATACTTATTAATACAAGCAATTTTTACATATATCATAAAGCATAAGCACACTATATTACATATATTACACCACACGAATACAACTATCTTATTCCAACTCGCTTGTTTCTTCTTCTTCGGTTTTATTTCGTTTTGCCAAGTTTCTAGGGATATATGATGTTCCCCTAATACGAGCCGTCGTTATCCACATTGGTTTAGAAAAACCTAGTGGTTTAGAGGTTCCCGGGTCATTGTTACAACTTAAGGACTTCGGGGGTTGACGATACATATAAAGTTCATCGGGGTTGGAATTAGATTTCTCTATTTTTATGCCCTTTCCCTTATTATTTTCTTTTGCCTTTTTAAATTCAGTTGGGGTAATTTCTATAACATCATCGGAATTCTCGTCGGAATCCGATTCATCGGAGAATTGGTAATCCTCCCAATATTTTGCTTCCTTGGCGGAAACACCATTGACCATAATTAACCTTGGTCGGTTGGTTGAGGATTTTCTTTTACTTAACCGTTTTATTATTTCCCCCACCGGTTCTATTTCTTCATCCGGTTCCGATTCTTCTTCCGGTTCCGATTCTTCTTCCGGTTCCGACTCTTCTTCCGGTTCCTCTTCGGGAACTTGTGAATCAGTCCACGAATCATTCCAATTTATATTTGACTCTTCATTATTATTAGGTGAGTCAATGAGACTTGTTCTAGAGGTAGACATCTATCACATAATATCAAACGCGTTAAGAGATTAATATATCACATAATATTCACATGTTAAAAATATATAGTTTCCAACAAAATTTGTTAAGCAATCATTTTTCAAGTAAACACGGTCGAAGTCCAGACTCACTAATGCATCCCAAGATTCAATTTCACAATCTGCCCCACGAACACTAACATCATACGCACCATAGATAACAAGGAGTACCAACAGCAATGAACGATGAAGTATTGATCCATAACTTCATTAATATTCTGCGAAGAATATGTGGATCCTAATAGTTTTAGAGATTACTTATTCTAGCTCAAATCGAAAATCAAATGAGTTTAATATTATATTGACTCATTAAATCCATAATTACATCTGAAGAAAATATATATGTATATATACTTTCATAAAGATTTTGATTAAAAATTCTCTTGTACAAACTGTTAATGGTGAAAATATTTTAACGGGTAGGTAATACCCGAGGAATATTTAAATCTCATGTTAATAAGTTACACTGTACATTCTTCAATTCAGATTCAGCAGTCATTAACAACACTGCTCAAATTCACACATATACGTATCCGTTCACCAAAGAACAACTATTTTCATCCAAATTCAATTTCATATTTGGATTTTGACCTATCAGAATCCAACAAGTGGCATAATGAAGAAAACATTTGACAAAATAAAATTTGTTAGAAACAGACTAATTAACTATGAGAAATTTTGTTAAGAATCCACGCTAACTGTTTCCAACTAACTGTTCCTAGCTAACTGATTACATTTTATTTATCGCAGTTTATTTATCGCAATTATCGCAATTTATTTATCGTCATTTAATTTCTGTTATTTATTTTACGCACTTTATTTATCGTCATTTAATTTCTGTTATTTATTTTACGCAATTTATTTATCGTCATTTAATTTCTGTTATTTATTTTACGCACTTTAAATATCGGGACACGTATACAAAGTTTTGACATATCATATCGACGCATCTATATATATTATTTGGAATAACCATAGACACTCTATATGCAGTAATGATCGAGTTCTCTATACAGGGTTGAGGTTGATTCTATAATAATATATATACTTTGAGTTGTGATCGAGTCTGAGACATGTACACGGGTCACGATACGTATTAATTAATTCAAATATTATATATTAAACTATATATGAATGATTGCACTGTCAACTGTGGACTATCGACTGTGGACTAATAACATTGGACAATTAAAATGAATTAAAATATTGAATATAACATATGAAACTAAACAATTCTTCAAGTTTGCCACTTGATTTCGTCTTAAACCTCATTTGTATCTTCACGATTACATTCTGCGTTCAAACCTTTCATGATTCTTGAAAACACCTCAATCGATAGGATGAATCAACCGCACTTCATCTACGGAAGGAAAGATTTATGCATATAGTTATGCACCTGAGAAACTCTCGGCAATTGAGTAAAAGTTCAACACGTAGCCGCGTTAGATCCTTTGGCATTTATTAACAAAAACAACTTTGCAACCCCTTTTCAAAATTAGCCAATTTTGTCACAGCTCCAACAAGTCAACTTCGACTTTTCGTACGAAACAACCTTATTATAACGTTTATATATACGCGTGCTCTTTTATTGTTACCAGGTAACCTTTCATATTCCATCATATTACGATCAGCGTTTAATCATCTAAAAACACAATTCTCCTAAAACCACCTCGGATTAATAACCGATGATTCAGATATCATAGCATTAAATGCAGAGGAAACAGAAAAATGGTAGATGGTCTAAACGGACAAAAGTTTGATGATAAAGAAAGGAGTGTTAGGAACGCTCGATAGAAAATTGGGTATTGAAAAACAGATTGAGTTACCCATGAAGGAGACCAAGGACAAATACAAGGACCAAATCCTATATTCAAAGGATTCAGGTAATTCTGGATCCGTTGAATTCTTTAGAGAATATCTTTCTCCGAAGTCATGTTAAAATCTTGCGGAAAATCTTTCTTCATCAACCGTCGAACTTAGAAATTCCAAAATATCATCATCAATATCTTTGATATTTCTGAGGATATTTTCATAAATATTCTCGTCCGAAATTATATACCTCTTCGTGCTTCCTGTGTATCAATATATTGGAAACATTCAATAGAAAATATAGTACCGAAAAGCAGATTATGCGAAACTATGAAGAAAGCCGTGGATAAATCACAAAGAATAAGTTTGACTTCAAAGAATCCAAATAATTCAATGTCTGCTAAAGTCTATAGTGAATAACTTGCTCCTTACTCTAAACCCTTGCAGACAATAGTTTCTATCATCCTCTGATCTTAGATATTCTGAGATATTATCGTACCTTTCATTATAAATATCCTCCATATTTCTGGAGATATTTTTATAACTATTCTTATCTGAAATCATTAATCTTTTCGTGCTATCAGTATTACATCATATAGAAACTATTAGTTTCTATATTCTGTAAATTTTCAAGCTTAAAATATGAATGTTATTGTAGTAATGATGGGAACTGATGCATGAGTTAGTATAATATAATGACACTTGATCAACGTGATTATATTACGGTAAGTCATGCTGAGTTTCTAAATGGAACATGATGATTCACAGATTATAACATCATCATGTGCCATGTTACACAACTCTTACATTTTATCTAATATATAAACATATCAAGAACATATTTCTTGATAGTTCTATCTTTCCCGGATATTCTGGTAATTTGACGAATCAAGATCGTGCTATTAACATTTCTTTCTTAGAACATTAACTATGTTCATTTCGAAATTCATATATATGAATTCTGGATCATTATTCACTTGACTTAAAGTCGGGAAGAGAAAACAAAAGCATAGAGCTCTGAAATATAAAGGATGATATAAAGCCCGATAACAACACGTAAATTACAAACCGTGTATGTCAATGCTTATCACAACATAAAGACACGGGAGAATTCAAAACACGATAACCCCAAGGGCGAGGTAGAAGAAAACAGATTCCTCCAGTGGAAGTTGGAAAAGAAGAATGATTGTGGCGATAGTCAGGATAAGGACAAGGATCAGAACTGAATTAAGCATTTTCACAAATCTTTTGGATGTATGAACTAAGAAAGAAAGTATAGGAATGGTGAGAATAATAGAACGGAAGAGCTTAATTTATAATGAAAATATCAGACAGAGAAATCGAGGCAGATCACCGTATTTATTTATAGAGATCTTAATTTTTCTTATTCGCAGAAGAATCAAATCTTTTAGATTTCGAAGATTTTCTTTAAATTCCTTGAATTCTGGAATTCAACTCCGACTCTGTCAAAAGTTAAGACGCACCTTATTTTCTAAATTCAAACGTGACTACATCAAAAGTTAAATCTCTATCTCAATCTTTTGTGAGAACTTCACTCGTACGCTTCACATAATCAAAACTTTTTATCTATATTAACCAATATTGATAAAACTCTATTTATCGACTCATATTTGTCATGAAAACATTTCTATTGTCAGCCATGACCACCTCACTCAAATTTCAGGACGAAATTTCTTTAACGGGTAGGTACTGTGACGACCCGGGAATTTCCAACTAAATTTAAACTTAATCTTGATATGATTTTGATACGATAAGCAAATTATGTAATGTTGAGTCTAGAAAATTTTGAAACGATGTTCATATATTCAATTGACTTTCGACTGTTCCCGATGATTCACGAACCTTTGCTTGTAAATATATGGATATATATAAATATGAGGATATATATAAATATGTGTATATATAAATATATGTATAATGTATAATATATATAATAACATGAACATTAATAAACTATTATATACATTTATTGTTATAAATAAATATGTACAATAAAATACATTGTAATAAAAACTATTATTTTATATGTATATTTCTTGTATATATATATTGTAATATTTAATTTAATCATTTAATATATATTTATTTGTGTAGTAAATTTTGTTACTTACAACTGTTTATATATATACATAGTGTATATTAAATATAATTAATTTTGAGCTTAAATGGTAGATGTCTGTAACTTTCGGTTGACGTTTAATTATTTTTTAAAATAGGTCTAATATATATATAAGAAGTTTTAAAATAAAAGTTGTTCCAAAATTTGATTAAAAAGATAATAGTTTTGATAAATATTTTTTTACCATTTCAATCTAAGTTTTTGTACTCCGTACATATAAATTGGAACAGAAAATAAATAATTTTCGAACCTTTTTGATCAGGTTTCAAATAGGTAATGAGTGAAATAATTAAATATGTTTAATTTAAAAATTTGAGATTTTTAGGAAGACTTTTAAATATTAACTGTTTAGCAATGGACACATCCCGTGAAAACTGTCGGTAGAATCCTACCAAATTTGAGGGCGGCTTAATTATTTGATTACTATTTCTAATCACTGTTTCCTTTTAATTTCAATCATCAATCATCTCTTATATTTATATATATATAATATAACATGTATACAGCTCATAAAAAAAAATACATAGAGATATGCATCGATCACTTCAATTTTTTTTTTACTTTTTCCTTCTCCATCGATCACCTGTCCAAGCACCACCCTTACTACAACCAACGTAACCCGCCATCACTACTATCGTGAACAACCACCATCGCCGGTTATCACCACAACCACCAATCAAACCACCTTCGAAAACAAACATCATATTATCATTATTGTTACATGAATCACCGCTTGTTATATGTTATTGTTTCCTGTTTTCATTTGAGGAACAACACAACACCACGAACCCACTCAAACATTCCATTGTACGTTGTTGATTGTTGCTACTACTACCATCTTCTTATCCATCACCACCACCACCGATCACCCTTGAACTACCACTATCACCACCTTCTTGATCACAATAACCACATTCGTCTCACTTCTGAGGAGACCATCAAGAACCGCCACCCTACTGCCATCTTCAAAACCATCATAAACCAACCTCATCGACCCTACATACGGTCAACTGTTTCTATTTCCTATTTTATGATTTGAAGAACACCAACCAAAAACCCATCGTGGTATGTAATGGCCACTAATGCCATTTGATTCGCTTTGGATGCAAACCATGCTTACAATCGTTACTTTTCAATGATCAAACACCAACCCACCACCGTTACCATCTCCACCATCTACTACCATTTTCTTTTTCGAACACCATCATTACCATCAAAGACACCACGCAACTGTTATTTTCTTCTGTCTTGGCCGGAACCCACCATTAAATCATACGCATATAACCACACACACATACATACGAATTGTTGTTGGTTTTCTTGTTTTAATATGGTAAGCAACAAGAAAGACAACAAGGGAAGAATGATAATAACAAATGAATATTAAATAATAATATGAATTTGGTTGATGCATGTCGATTGCACCCCACTATCTTATGGCTTGATTTAAAAAAAAAAAAAAAAAAAAAAAAAAGCTAATGGAAGACAACAGCATGTTTTGTGATCCCACATGTTTTCGTTTTCTTTCTTTTTATATAAGGTATATTTTAATTATTATTATTATTATTATTATTATTATTATTATTATTATTATTATTATTATTATTATTATTATTATTATTATTATTATTATTATTATTATTATTATTATTATTATTATTAAGATTAATAATATTATTACTATTAGTATTATACATAAAATATTACGACGAGGTCATGAGCGAGCTATTTCAAAACGGGTTTTATGAGCGGGATAAAGCTAAGGAAATTATGGGTTATAGCTATGGAGGTTATGGGTAATGTTCGTGGGTATACTCGCTAGGTCAATCTAGTGTTTATCATCTTCGTTGCGTCTACGTACCTTTCCTGCAATATTGAACCTCAATATTGATACGTTCGTGAATCCGAGGCCAACCTTGCATTTGTTCAATGACGTCATACATATTTTTACTACGAAAGACAGTATTGTGAGTTTCATTTGCTCCCTTTTTACTCATTACATTTTTGAGCTGAGAATACATGCAAATGCTTTATTAAATGTTTTACAATATTTATATGCGTGAGTTTCATTTGCCTTTTTACCCTTTATATTTTTGGGCTGAGAATACATGCGCAACTTTTATAACTGTTTTACGAAATTGACACAAGTACGTGAAACTACATTCTATGGTTGGATTATCGAAGTCGAATATGCCCCTTTTTATTAAGTCTGGTAATCTAAGAATTAGGGAACAGACACCCTAATTGACGCGAATCCTAAAGATAGATCTATCGGGCCCAACAAGCCCCATCCAAAGTACCGGATGTTTTAGTACTTCGAAATTTATATCATGTCCGAAGGAGGATCCCGGAATGATGGGGATATTCTTATATATGCATATTGTTAATGTCGGTTACCAGGTGTTCAATCCATATGAATGATATTTTTGTCTCTATGCATGGGACGTATGTTTATGAGAAATGGAAATCTGAAATCTTGTGGTCTATTAAAATGATGGAAACGATTGTTTAAGTTAAACTAATGAACTCACCAACTTTTTGGTTGACACTTTAAAGCATGTTTATTCTCAGGTACGAAAGAAATCTTCCGCTGTGCATTTGCTCATATTAGAGATATTACTTGGAGTCATTCATGACATATTTCAAAAGATGTTGCATTCGAGTCGTTGAGCTCATCAAGATTATTATTAAGTTAATTATATTTGGATATATTATGAAATGCTTTACATGCATGTCAACTGTCGATGTAACGAAAGTTTGTCTTTTGAAAACGAATGCAATGTTTGTAAAATTTATCATATAGAGGTTAATTACCTCGCGATGTAATCAACTGTTGTGAATCGTTTGTAATCGATATGGACTTCGACCGGATGGATTAGGACGGGTCTTCACAGTTGGTATCCATCCTAATCCATCCGGACGAAGTCCATATCGATTATAAACGATTCACAACAGTTGATTACATCGCGAGGTACCTGACCTCTATATGATACATTTTACAAGCATTGCATTCGTTTTTGAAAAGACAATCTTTCATTACAATGAAAATTGACGGCATGCATACCATTTCATAATATATCTAATTATAATTGACTTAATAATAATCTTGATGAACTCAACGACTCGAATGCAACGTCTTTTGAAATATGCCATGAATGACTCCAAGTAATATCTTTAAAATGAGCAAATGCACAGCGGAAGATTTCTTTCATACCTGAGAATAAACATGCTTTAAAGTGTCAACCAAAAGGTTGGTGAGTTCATTATTTATCATAAATAAACATTTCATAATTTTAATAGACCACAAGATTTCATATTTCCATTTCTCATAAACATACGTTCCATGCATAGAGACAAAAATATTATTCATATGGATTGAACACCTGGTAACCGACATTTACAATATGTATATAAGAATATCCCCATCATTCCGGGATCCTCCATCGGACATGATATAAATTTTGAAGTACTAAAGCATCCGGTACTTTGGATGGGGCTTGTTTGGCCCGATAGATCTATCTTTAGGATTCGCGTCAATTAGGGTGTCTGTTCCCTAATTCTTAGATTACCAGACTTTAATAAAAAGGGGCATATTCGATTTCGATAATTCAACCATAGAATGTAGTTTCAATTACTTGTGTCTATTTCATCAAACATTTATAAAAGCGCATGTATTCTCAGTCCCAAAAATATAAAGGGTAAAAAGGCAAATGAAACTCACCTAATGTATTTTGTAGTAAAAATACATATGACTAAATTGAACAATGCAGGGTTGGCCTCAGATTCACGAACCTATATCAATTTTATATCTATTAAAACATATAATGAAAAATCACATAATTTCATTTATTAATATATGTTATTTATGTAGTTGTAGTTATATAAAATTTATACTAAATTCCATCTAAATTCTTATTTTTTTTATATTATATCTTAAATTATGTGTTATATGTGTTTATTTTGTGTATATATCTAAAGTGATAAATATAGTTATATTAATATCTATATTATTATATTAAAAATACCTAATTTTCTATATGTAAGTATTTTTACAAAAATTGTTAATATGGTTTATATATAATTATATGGAATATCAATATAGTTATAGTATATATAATAAGTGTGTTTTTATGTACAAAATATTTAGTTGCATAAAAATGATAGTTTTTTTTTATTTCAATGATTTACTAATAATAATAACTTTCTCAATATCGATAATAATAATGATAATAACGATATTGTTAAAGTTGATACTTATGTTAATAATAATAATAATAGTAAAACTAATAATTTTAGAAATGATATTAATACTAATATTAGTGAAAAATAATAATAATAACTTGTATGGTTTTTGTAATAATAATAATAATAATCTTAATCGTAATAATACTTATATTGATATTAGTAATACTAATAATAATATTAACAATATTTAGTGATGTTACATAATAGCAAAATGATAATAATAATCATGATATTACTAATATCTAAAAATAAAAAGTGATTTTTACTACTTATTTTAGTGATATTAATAATAATAATACTCATAATACTAATATTAATAACAACAACAATAATAATCAAATCAATAATAATCATGTTAATAGGAACAATAATATTAATTTATATTAATAAATAATGATAGATAAATTTATAAGACTACCTCAAAAGCTTGTCTAAAAAGAAAACACCCCATACCGGGTTCGAACCCGTGACCTCTCGCTAAGCCGTAAACATCTTATACCATTCCGCTATTTCTATTTTTTTTGTTATAATTCATATCCCATATTTATCTAGCCTATTATCTTCGGCCCAGCTATATTTTGCAGCCCAACATGGAGTTCCAGCCCAACAATGGCCCAAACAGCTTCTGTGGTTAATTTAAAAAAAAAATTATTGTAGCCAAGTTTCGAACCCCAGACCTCTCGCTCACCCACAATACACCTTAACCCCTCCTCCATCCCTGCTTTTCTGATTAGTCTCCCAATCCATTTTTATTTAACAGTTACTTCTGTTTCACCCTCTTTCTTCTCCTTCCCAAGTTTCAATCGATCAAGACTAACAATCCTTTAACAAGAAGTTAATATTTTTTTTTTATTATTTTAGGATTAAAATTGACACAGAGATATCTATTGAGTGATTTAAAAAAAATACAAAAAAAAAAAAAAAAAAAACTGCTGTCGCAGGCTTTTTTTTTTTTTTTTTAAATTATGTTTTTCGATTTCGAGTACGTTTTGGACAAATGTTACAACACGAATTTTGTTTCAATTCATTCCTAAAATCTTTTTCAATCATCAATTTAAATAGAAACATTAAAACAACTTCGAATTTGCTTGAAGAACATAAGTTGACTTTTTAAATTTTAAACTTTGACTCCAAAATTTAGATTCGTTATTAGTAATTGGGATTTGAGACTTTGCAGAAAGTTTTAGTGTGAGATTCCTAACAACACTACATTATTACTTTTTACATTTGTTTTCGAATTCTAGTTTTTGAATATTTACACCAAGAACACTAAAACTCTAAATTAGATTTTAAATTTTAGATAGTTTTAGGGTATAATTAAAACATGAAATATGCTGTAAATGGTTACTGGAAACTTTTTGAATACACAATTGAATCTGAAATATCAAACGGAATTCGAATTTTTAAGATCAACAATTTAGTTGACTTTTTGTAAATAAGTTTTGACTTCGAAATTTGAATCTAATAGGAAGAATTGGAGCATGAAAACTTACAGTTAGTTTAAGTGGATCATTCCTAATCACTCTGCATTAATGGATTTTCAAGTTGTGTTTGAAATCGATTTTTGGCCAAAAAGAATAAGAACAGAAGAAAACGTGGGTTTTCTAAAAAAATATATATTTTTGTTCTTCCTTGTGATTGCAGAATACGAATCATATAGGCTGTGTAAAGTTGACAATTCCCATCAGAAGGAAACAAAAAATTAAAAAGCAGAAAGCGAATTATAACTGCTTCGTACGAATTCCTTGACTTATGAATTTATCTATAATTTACAATAATTAATTAATAATAATACATACATAATAATATTGATAATATTATTAATTATTAATAATAATAAATACTAACAATAATAACAGAAATAATAATAATATCAATAATAATAATATCAATATCAAAGTAATACTAATTATATTAATAATTAATAATAGATATATAATAATAATACTAATAATAATATTAATGATAATGATAATAACTTGTATCTTAATGATAATAAAAATAATAAATTTTAATAATAATGATCCTTAATGATAAGTGGTAGTAATATAATCTAATGATAATACTAGTAATAATAAAGATATAACAAACTTATATGTTTTACATTTTTATATCTATACGTTATATATTATGATAATATTAATAATACAAATATTAATATCAATAGTAACATTAATAATAATGAAGGTAATATAATAACTATATTTCAACTTATAAATCAGTATATTTATATGTTATTAATGATGTAATACCTATATTTACATATTTGAATATTTAATATTTATACATATTATATATATTACAACGTACATATAATATTAATTGTGCACAGAATTCATATATATATTCATATATTTATTTTAATAATATCTTATTTATTTATTTTAAATTTCTTTATATGTTTAAATCAAATGATTAAATGGTATTATATTAATACAATTTAATATATACACATATATATATTTATTTACACATTTATTTACGCAATTATTCATGAATCGTCGGGAGTAGTCAAAGGTCAAATGTATTCTTGTAAACAGTTCTAAAACTTTTGAGACTTACCATTACATACTTTGCTTATCTTGTCGAGATCAAATGAAGATTAAGTTTAAATTTGGTCGGAAATTTCCGGGTCATTACAGTACCTACCCGTTAAAGAAATTTCGTCCCGAAATTTGAGTGAGGTCGTCATGGCTAACAATAAATATATTTTCCTGACGAATATGAGTTGATAAATAGAGTTTTATCATTATTGAATAATATGGATAGAATGATTCGATTAATCGAAGCGTATGAATGAAGCTATCACAAAAGATGGAGATAAGGTAATAGATAGTCGTTTTTACTTTTGATGTAGTCATGGTTGAATTTAGAAGATATGGTGCGTCATAGCTTTTGACGTAGAGGGTTGAATTTCGGAATTCAAGGGATTTATAGAAAATCTTAGAAATCTAAAAGATTTGATTTCTTCGGCGAATAAGGAAATTAAGAGCTCTTATAATTAAATACGGTGATCTGCCTCGATCACTCTGTCTGATATTCCCATTATAAATTAAACTTTTTCCATTCCATTATTCTCACCCTTCCTATACTTTCCTTCTTGTTTCATACACCCAAAAGATTCTGAATATGCTTAATCCAGTTATGATTCTTGTCCTCATTCTTACTATCGCAACAATCATTCTCCTTTTCCAACTTTCACCAGAGGAATCTGCCTTCTTCTACTTCGCCCTTGGGATTATAATGTTTTTAATTCTCCCGTGTCTTTATGTTGCGATAAACATTGATATACACGGTTTGTAATTTATGTGTTGTTATCGGGCTTTATATTCTCCCTTATATTTCAAAGCTCTATGCTTTTGTTTTCTCTTCCCGACTTCAAGTCAAGCGAATAATAGTCCAGAATTTGTAGATATAGAGTTTCGAATGATTATAATGTTCTAATCAATAAGGAATGTGATTAGCACGGTTTGATTTGTCAAATTACCAGAATCGCTGAGAATAGAACTATCAAGAATATATTTTCTTGATAGGTTCAGAGGTGAAGTAGAATGAACAAGTCGTGTAACATGGCACATGATGACGTTAGAATCTGTGAATCTTCACATCCCATTAGAAACTCAGCATGACTTACTGTAATATAATCACGTTGATCAAGTGTCATTATATTATACTAACTCATGCATCAGTTCCCAATATTACTTCAATAACATTCATATTTTTAAGCTCGAAAGTTTACAGAATATAGAAACTAACAGTTTTTATATGATGTAACACTGATATTACGAAGAGATTAATGATTTCAGATAAGAATAGTTATGAAAATATCTTCAGAAATATGGAGGATATTTATAATGAAAGATACGATAATATCTTTGAATATCTAACATCAGAGGATGATGGAGACTATTGTCCGCAAGGGTCTAAAGTAAGGAGCAAGATATTCGCTAAAGATTTCAGTAGACATTGAATCTTTTGGATTCTTTGAAGTCAAACTTATTCTTTGTGATTTGTCCACGGCTTCCTTCATAGTTTTGCATAATCCGCCTTTCGGTACTAAATTTTCTATTGAATGTTTCCAATATAATGATACACAGGAAGCACGAGGAGGTATATAATTTCAAACGAGAATATTTATGAAAATATCCTCAAAAATGTCGAAGATATTGATGATGATATTTTAGAATTTCTAAGTTTCGATGGTTGATGGAGAAAGATCTTCCGCTAAATTTTAACATGACTTCGGAGCAAAATATTCTCTAAAGATTTTAACGGATCCAGAATTACCTGAATCCTTTGAATATAGGGTTTGGTCCTTGTATTTATCCTTGGTCTCCTTCATGGGTAGCTCAATCTGTTTTTAAATACCCAATTTTCTATCGAGCGTTCCCAACACTCCTTTCTTTATCATCAAACTTTTGGTCGTTTAGACCATATACCATTTTTCTATTTCCTCTGCATTTAATGCTATGATATCTGCATCATCGGTTATTAAGTCGAGGTGGTTTCAGGAAAATTGTGTTTTTAGATGATTAAACGCTGAGGGTAATATGGTGGAATATGGAAGGTTCCCTGGTAACAATAAAAGAGCACGCGTATATATTAACGTTATAATAAGGTTGTTTCGTACGAAAAGTCAAAGTTGTCTTGCTGGAGCTGTGACAAAACTGGTTATCTCGAACAGCAGATGCAAAGTTATTTTCGGTAATAATAACGCTAAAGGAATTAGCACTGCTATGTGTTAAACGTTTACTCAGGTTCCGAGTATTTTTAGGTGCATAACTATATGCATCAATCTTTTCTCCCATAAATGAAGTGCGGTTGGTTCATCCTCTCGATTGAGGTGTTTTCAAGAATCATGAAAGGTTTGAACGCAGATTGAAATCGTCAAGATACAAATGAGGTTTGAGATGAAATCAAGTGGCAAACTTGAAGAATTGTTTCGTTTCATATGTTTTAATCAATATTTTAATTCATTTTAATTGTCCAATGTTATTAGTCTAAAGTCGATAGTCCAATAATTCATATATAGTTTAATATATAATATTCGAATTAGTTAATACGTGTCGAGACCCGTATACGTCTCAGACTCGATCACAACTCAAAGTATATATATTATCATAGAATCAACCTCAACCCTGTATAGAGAACTCGATCATTACTGCATATAGAGTGTCTATGGTGATTCCAAATAATATATATAGATGTGTCGATATGATATGTCAAAACTTTGTATACGTGTCCCGATATTTAAAGTGCGTAAAATAAATAACAGAAATTAAATGACAATAAATAAAATGCGTAAAGTAAATAACAGAAATTAAATGACAGTAAATAAAATTGCGAGAATATAAATTGCAATAAATAAAATGTAATACGGAATTAACAGTTAGCTAGGAACAGTTAGCTAGGATTTTGTTAGCGTGGTTTCTTAATAAAATTTAATATTGTTAATTAGTCTGTTTCTAATCAATTTTTATTGTGTCCATTATTTCTTCATTATGCCACTTGTTGGATTCTGATAGATTAAAATCCAAATATGAAATTGAATAAAAACGGTTATTCTGTGGTGAATGGATACGTATATCGATGGATGTAAGTAGGATCGTAAATGACTGTTAAATCAGCTTCGAAGAACGTACAATGTAACTTATTAATGTGAAATTTAAATAGTCCTCGGGTATTAGCTACCCGTTAAAATATTTTCACCATTAACAGTTTGTAGAAGAGAATTTTTAATTACAATCTTTATGAAAACATATGTACATATATATTTTCTTCAGATGTATTCATGGATTTAATGAGTTAATATGATATTAAACTCATTTGCTTTTCGGGTGGAACTAGAATAAATAATCTCTAAAACTTTAGAGATTACATATTCGCCATGTCGGACGAAGATAAATGAGGTAGAACGATACATAGAACGAAGATCATACTCAAAGTACCGATGATGATATTGAAGCATGGATTGTTGATGGTACTGGTGCTATTATTGATGGTACTGTTGGTTCCGGTGATGTTGTTGAAGCTGGTACATTTTGCACCATATTCTCCGAATTGATTATTCGAGCGCGAAGTTCGTTGACTTATTATTCCAGGATGATTGTCGGTCGGAACGAGCGGATGAATAAGGTTCAGAATTATGGATAGAATATAATCTTGTCGAGTTACCCTGAAAATGAGACTGAAAATGGTGTCTCGAACAGGTTCGCCGGTAAACGCTTCAGGTTCATTGTTAAGAGGTGAATTCGGTTGGTGGAAGGGATTGCCTTCTGCGCGTTTCCATTAATTAAATCGACTACGAACCCATCAGATGAATTGATAATGGCTGATTGGTTGATTCATGCCGATGACGCTGTTTTCGGAGCTTAGGTGAACATCTATGTCAGAATAGCTGTCGGAATAACTATCGGAATAGCTAACGGAATCTGAGGGACTCGAACTGGTTGCAGGATTCATCTCGTACGATCAGATGGAGGATTTTCGATAAGAAATAGATTATAGGATGTAGATTAGTACCCTGCATTACATAATTTACATATGCATATATAATACTAAAATCCCATAAGTTACGGAGGAATCTACGAAAGTTGTCAGGCAAAGTTACAGTAACAGATACGCTAAGATATAAAGTAGCAGATATGCAAAGATATGAATTTTTGTCTTTACACTATTCATGCAGTCAATGCAGTAAAACGTGTCTAGACTAAGAATGATAAGCAAGTGATTCCCTAAGAATGATAAGCAGGAAATTTTCGACACGAAATGATAAGCAAAACTTTTGACATGCAGACACGGTCGGAGTCCAGACTCACTAATGCATCCTAACGACTTATCAGTTAGACACACTAATGCAGACCTGGTTCGCTAAGACCACCGCTCTGATACCAATAGAAAATATAGTACCGAAAAGCAGATTATGTGAAACTATGAAGAAAGCCGTGGATAAATCACAAAGAATAAGTTTGACTTCAAAGAATCCAAATAATTCAATGTCTGCTAAAGTCTATAGTGAATAACTTGCTCCTTACTCTAAACCCTTGCAGACAATAGTTTCTATCATCCTCTGATCTTAGATATTCTGAGATATTATCGTACCTTTCATTATAAATATCCTCCATATTTCTGGAGATATTTTTATAACTATTCTTATCTGAAATCATTAATCTTTTCGTGCTATCAGTATTACATCATATAGAAACTGTTAGTTTCTATATTCTGTAAATTTTCAAGCTTAAAATATGAATGTTATTGTAGTAATGATGGGAACTGATGCATGAGTTAGTATAATATAATGACACTTGATCAACGTGATTATATTACGGTAAGTCATACTGAGTTTCTAAATGGAACATGATGATTCACAAATTATAATATCATCATGTGCCATGTTACACGACTCTTACATTTTATCTAATATATAAACATATCAAGAACATATTTCTTGATAGTTCTATCTTTCCCGGATATTCTGGTAATTTGACGAATCAAGATCGTGCTATTAACATTTCTTTCTTAGAACATTAACTATGTTCATTTCGAAATTCATATCTATGAATTCTAGATCATTATTCACTTGACTTAAAGTCGGGAAGAGAAAACAAAAGCATAGAGCTCTGAAATATAAAGGATGATATAAAGCCCGATAACAACACGTAAATTACAAACCGTGTATGTCAATGTTTATCACAACATAAAGACACGAGAGAATTAAAAACACGATAACCCCAAGGGCGAAGTAGAAGAAAACAGATTCCTCCAGTGGAAGTTGGAAAAGGAGAATGATTGTGGCGATAGTCAGGATAAGGACAAGGATCAGAACTGAATTAAGCATTTTCACAAATCTTTTGGATGTATGAACTAAGAAAGAAAGTATAGGAATGGTGAGAATAATAGAACGGAAGAGCTTAATTTATAATGAAAATATCAGACAGAGAAATCGAGGCAGATCACCGTATTTATTTATAGAGATCTTAATTTTTCTTATTCGCAGAAGAATCAAATCTTTTAGATTTCGAAGATTTTCTTTAAATTCCTTGAATTCTGGAATTCAACCCCGACTCTGTCAAAAGTTAAGACGCACCTTATTTTCTAAATTCAAACGTGACTACATCAAAAGTTAAATCTCTATCTCAATCTTTTGTGAGAACTTCACTCGTACGCTTCACATAATCAAAACTTTTTCTCTATATTAACCAATATTGATAAAACTCTATTTATCGACTCATATTTGTCATGAAAACATTTCTATTGTCAGCCATGACCACCTCACTCAAATTTCGGGACGAAATTTCTTTAACGGGTAGGTACTGTGACGACCCGGGAATTTCCAACTAAATTTAAACTTAATCTTGATATGATTTTGATACGATAAGCAAATTATGTAATGTTCAGTCTAGAAAATTTTGAAACGATGTTCATATATTCAATTGACTTTCGACTGTTCCCGATGATTCACGAACCTTTGCTTGTAAATATATGGATATATATAAATATGAGGATATATAAAAATATGTGTATATATAAATATATGTATAATGTATAATATATATAATAACATGAACATTAATAAACTATTATATACATTTATTGTTATAAATAAATATGTACAATAAAATACATTGTAATAAAAACTATTATTTTATATGTATATTTCTTGTATATATATATTGTAATATTTAATTTAATCATTTAATATATATTTATTTGTGTAGTAAATTTTGTTACTTACAACTGTTTATATATATACATAGTGTATATTAAATATAATTAATTTTGAGCTTAAATGGTAGATGTCTGTAACTTTCGGTTGACGTTTAATTATTTTTTAAAATAGGTCTAATATATATATAAGAAGTTTTAAAATAAAAGTTGTTCCAAAATTTGATTAAAAAGATAATAGTTTTGATAAATATTTTTTTACCATTTCAATCTAAGTTTTTGTACACCGTACATATAAATTGGAACAGAAAATAAATAATTTTCAAACCTTTTTTATCAGGTTTCAAACAGGTAATGAGTGAAATAATTAAATATGTTTAATTTAAAAATTTGAGATTTTTAGGAAGACTTTTAAATATTAACTGTTTAGCAATGGACACATCTCGTGAAAACTGTCGGTAGAATCCTACCAAATTTGAGGGCGGCTTAATTATTTGATTACTATTTCTAATCACTGTTTCCTTTTGATTTCAATCATCAATCATCTCTTATATTTATATATATATAATATAACATGTATACAGCTCATAAAAAAAATACATAGAGATATGCATCGATCACTTCAATTTTTTTTTACTTTTTCCTTCTCCATCGATCACCTGTCCAAGCACCACCCTTACTACAACCAACGTAACCCGCCATCACTACTATCGTGAACAACCACCATCGCCAGTTATCACCACAACCACCAATCAAACCACCTTCGAAAACAAACATCATATTATCATTATTGTTACATGAATCACCACTTGTTATATGTTATTGTTTCCTGTTTTCGTTTGAGGAATAACACAACACCACGAACCCACTCAAACATTCCATTGTACGTTGTTGATTGTTGCTACTACTACCATCTTCTTATCCATCACCACCACCACCGATCACCCTTGAACTACCACTATCACCACCTTCTTGATCACAATAACCACATTCGTCTCACTTCTGAGGAGACCATCAAGAACCGCCACCCTACTGCCATTTTCAAAACTGTAACATCCCGCATTTTTCCGTTAAATTATTTTTTAACGCCGTCTTTTTCTTTTTAGATAATATTCCTCGTATCTAGATTCGTAACCTCCGTTAGCTAACATTCTAAATATTCTCGTTATCGGATTTTAATACGCGTTTTAAAATATTCCGTTTAGGTATTTTCCGCACCCGCTTCTAAACTCGAGGGACTAAAATTGACACGGGGCAAACTAGTTGACTAGGTCAACTAGTCCACCCCAATCACCACCATTCAATCACCTCCATCTCTCTCTCTTTCTCTCTAGCAAGAACACACACACAAACACCCAATTCAATCATTCATCATCTAAATTCGATCTAGGAGGCTTACAACAAAACAAATTACATATTTGGAATCCTCTCTTCATCCTCTACAATTTGATACCAACTTCATCTCGTTTGGGTAACATTTCTAAAACTCTAGATTTCTCTAAATTCGTGTTTTTTGATTTGAAATGGTGTTAGTTAGTGTCTATGGCTCGTGTCTAGCATGAATATATGATTTACTTGCTCGATTTGTTGTTTTGAGTAACTAGTTTGAACATTTGAAATGGGTTTGCTTAATCTTGCATTTTGGAAGATTAAATGATGTTTGATTATTAAAGTTCATGTTTTAATTGTGTTACTAGTATCACTAGCTTCGTTTTGATGCGTAGTTGGTTAGGGTTTGTTAGACTTTGAAATGGACTTTTGATGCGTTGAATGCTTGTTAATGTTGTTAGTAAGTGTTTAGATGCAATGTATGCTTAATTACCTTCGAAACGGCATATCGTATGTGTAAATTGGATTCCCGAATCATAAAATACGTTTTACGAACTTGAAACTTTGAAAATAAACCTTTCTTGATCAATTGACGAGATTTCGGCTATTGTAAATGATGTTATTGTTGGATCATAAGTGCTTAGTTGTATTCCTCGTCAAAATACCTTTCCAACGATATATGATAGGCATTATAAGTGTTTGCGGGTCAAGAGTTGGGTTGGAAAAGGTTTTGGTTCGTGCATACTTTGAAAAACTGACCAGAATTCTCTGCCCAGATGGTGGCGCGGCGCGCCCCATCCCCGCGCGGCGCGCGGATTGGCCTGGTCAGATTCTGACCACTTTGTCCCATTTCACGTGAAATGTTTGACTAGCTACCGACCTCCGATTCACATGAAACTTGTTCTAATATACTTGTATATGAATAATTAGCATAGAAAAATAGTCCGGCACCCGACCCGAACATGTTGACTTTTTCGTTGACTTTGACCCGACCAAGTTTGACTTTTTGTCAAACTTAACAAATTAATTATGCAATCTTCCTAACATGCTTTTATACTTGTATCTTGCATGAAACTTGACAATTTGCTTCACATGCTATATTAATCGAGTCGTATTGAGCCATAGGACTAATTGAACATCTTTGACCGTTTTGTGTTTACCGTTATTGATATAACCTATATGTTTAGGTCAAGACTAGCTTTGTCTTTGCACGCGTTTACTTGTCGAAGTACTTTATTAACTCTTGCACTCAAGGTGAGATCATAGTCCCACTTTTCCAATCACTTTTATTCTTTACATCGTGGGCTGAGAAACACATACATTTCATACTTATTTACTTTTCATGCTTTTACATTGTGAACAAATACGAATACAAAGATGCATACGAGTTTGAACAAAAGTCCTCAATCCAATTATCATTAGTTCCACTTGCAGGGTGTAAGTGTAAGCGTGTAATTATGTTGTGTGGCCATACTGGTTTAACAAACCCTCATTCAGACGGTTCGCTACCGTTAGTGAATGAAATATAATTTCAACAATGTATAGTGTAAGTTCTAACACTAAATTCAAAATTCAGAGGGAAGATTCGGTTAAGCCTTGATAATTGGGTGCTCGTGATACAAATACTATTTTGGAATGTGAACGATTCTGGTTGAGCAATTCTTAAAGAACCTTGTGGTTCAATACAATTTACTTACTAAACCTATGATTTCACCAACGTTTTCGTTGACAGATTTCTATGTTTTTCTCAGGTCTTGCACGATATGTGATACATGCTTCCGCTCATTATTTGATACTTGCATTGGATGTCGAGTATACATGCTTTTCATGGAGCGTCTTTTGACTTTACTTTAAACCGTGTCGCCTAGATTTCATTTGTACTTATAACCTTGTAACTTAACTTTTGGTTGAACAATTCTTGTAAACTTTGAAACAATCTTTATTTTGAAATGAAGGCGACATATTTTGGTCAAACGTTATCTTAAAGACTTATAATCAGGTAATGGGACCCACGTAGCCGACGCCATCACTTGACGATTTGTCGGGGTCGCTACAAGTGGTATCAGAGCTTTGGTTGTAGGGATTTAGAGTTCATTTGTGTCCACCCCGAGTCATAGGGTACATAGGTGAATCTAGACTACAACCGGCATATAGACTGAAGTAGGAATTACTTGACTATTTGAGCATTTATACTCGAACTCTTCTATCATATCTAACTCGTATTCGATCTTGATCTTACGTTAATAAATTTTGTTGACGCGCCACCTTGACTTTATGAAGTAATGTTAAATGCACATGAGAATCAGGGTAATATAATTTCCGGGATTATATTACGGTGATTCACATGGACGTTCCGACATTATGACATAAAGAATTTAAGGCGAGTCAAGGATAATTTTCTCTTTATCTTTATTCCATATCGCGGTTAGTATTATTTAGAATACTAACCAACGATATTCTTGTGTCATGAAGGAACAATGGCTCGTCGACGCGCTCCTTCCGAAACTCCCGAACAAGCCCTCCAACGTATGATAGCCACTGCCGTGGATGCGGCCATGGCCGGTCACTCCTCCAACAACAACAATAACAACAATCATCATAACAACAACAATGGAGCCAGAAATTCCAACGAAGGATGCTCCTATAAGAATTTCATAGGGTGCAAACCTCACACTTTCGATGGAACCGGGGGACCGGTTGTGCTCACCCGATGGTTTGAGCAAACGGAAGCCGTCTTTAGCATAAGCGGTTGTCGAGACCAAGACAAGGTTAGATATTCCACTCACACCTTCGCCGGTATCGCTCTCACATGGTGGAATTCGTATGTACAATCGGTGGGTATCCACGAAGCCCACGCTCTCTCTTGGGCCGACTTAAGAGGAAAGATGATCACCGAATATTTTCCTCGCGAAGAAACCCGAAGGCTCGAACAAGAACTAAGAGCTCTGAAAGCGGTCGGGAACGACCTTAAGGCCTATAATCAACGATTCTCCGAACTTGCTTTGATGTGCCCAAATCTTGTGAACCCCGAATCTTTAAGGGTTGAACTTTACATGGATGGTCTCCCCAAGAGCATCAAACAAGGAGTAATGTCATCCAAACCCGCTAACCACCAAGAGGCTTTGAATATGGCCCGTCAGTTGATTGAAACAGTGGACGAGATTGAAGTGCCGGCACCTAAAGCCGAGGATAAGTCGGGTGACAACAAAAGAAAATGGGAAGCCCCCCAATCAAGCAATTAGAACAACCTCGCCAAGAAGCCCTTCATCCCCAACGGCAAGAAAGGTTATACCGGACACCTACCGTATTGTAACGAGTGCTACAAACATCATTTAGGCGAATGTGGCAAACCATTTTGCTTGAAGTGTCAAAGAAGTGGCCATGTAGCCCACGATTGTAGGAATACCGCTCCCGTTGCTCAAAAGGAGCACAATGCACCCAAGACGGGTGTTTGTTTTGAATGTGGCCAACCGGGTCATTTTAGGAGTGCGTGCCCAAATAAGAAAATCAACCCCAACGCACGCCGTTAAACTTTCAACATCAACGCCTAGGATGCCCGAGACGACGATGGACTAATCACGGGTATGTTTCTTCTCGAAATTCTCACGTTTCATGTTTATTCGATTCGGTTACCGTTAGACGTTTTATAAACAAGGCTCTGACTCATACTCTTTGCACTTCATCTTTTTCCCCTAGACACTACTTAGGCAATTTAAGTGACCAACGGAAAATATTGTGTGCCTATAAATTTTATTGGAGGATATACGTTAAGACTTTTGACTTGACACCTATAGAACTAGGGAGCTCGAAACCTATTCGTTAAAAAAAAAAAAAAAAAAAAAAAAAAAAAAAAATTTGTTTCCCCATCATCTTGTATAGATTATTGTGAACTGAGTAATTTTCGGTTGGAAACCGATACCCTCTCCCTCGCATCCATGACCTCATGATTTCTTGCATGAATCCCGTGTGTATTCCAAAACGACCTCCGTTCCGGTTATCATCAATTGGGGGTTAAGTGAGACGATGTCTCCTAAGCCATTTCCGAACTCGCAACGTTAGTTGTAAATCTCTCTTAGTACCGTTTGATTTATTTAGGACTCTGTCCGTATTCATGAACCTCCTAAATCACGTATGCAACTTATCTAGACAAATCTGTTATCGTATTTATAGATGACGTCTTAACTTATTTAAGTAAAGAAGGAAAACGAACAACATCACCATCTTACGCTCGAACTTTTGAGAAAAAGCAACTTTATACCAAATTCTCCGAGTGAGAATTTCTGTTGAACGAAGTCCAATTTTCTAGACCATAATGTTAATGGTCAAGGCATTACAATCAATCTAGAAATCAAGCCACATGTAATCAGGAAACTCTCCCCACTCAGACTTGTATTCGTAAAATCTTAGATCTCGTCTGTTATTACCGAAGATTCATTTCTGACTTTTCTCGTGTTACACGACTTTTAAACTCGTTAACTCACTAAGGAAAAACTATAAACCTCTACGTGCCCGAATCTTGAGCGTGATTCTTCACACCAACATTTCTAGTTAAATTCGTTATTTTGCACGAAGAAGTCGAATACTAAATTGTGGATCCGATCAATTTTCTCGTCATCACGTACCACACTACATACCTCTGATATTTCACCATTACCGTCTGATATTATTGGAATTTAAGATAACACACAATCCAACGATACTTCACTCTTCTTTGACTTAACGCCCTTGTGTTTCTGATAATCGGTCAACTATTATTCAACCCCGAACTATACAACTACGTGTACTACCTCGTTTCCCTTTCAGACTTCAACTTTTGATAACTAGAGGCACGTTATGGCAACCTCGAGATGTAAGCTCATCCTATTCAAAGTCCTCATTTCACTCATATCCTCATCGCTCGCATTTCCGTTTAAGGAAACTCCTTGTAACATTTCTCCATGGATAGATAAACTCCTCATATTACATTAGTATTCGCCACGAGGGTGAATAGTCCTAACGAACATTTTTCGAACCCTAACTGACTTGTTCAAACATATCTTAAGAGATTCTATTCCAACACGGTGTATTTTCGTCATTTATCCTGTATCGAAATACTCGTTTCACTTCTAGCGTTACAAGAGACCTTGGGAACCCGCTTAGACACATGTACCGTGTATCTCCCACAAACAGACGAACCGAACAAACGAACGATTTACGTCTTCGAAAGACATGTTTCAAACTTGCATGGTCGCTTTTAGTAGATCCCTCTTACAACAGTAGTCACCACTCGTGTGTTCACACGCACTTTCTGAAACCCTATAGGACCGCTAATGTCATACCCCGATTCATTTAACCAAAGCATGTGGCAAGCAAATCACCGAATCTGAACTCCATCAAGAAACAACAATTGAGATCGTTCAAGTCCGAGAAGGGCTCGAGATGACCCGTAGTCGCCAGAAGAGTTATACCAAACTTAGATGAAAACCTCACAAATCCCAGTGTGTAATCGCGTAATATTGAGAACCCGCACCTTGGAAAGGTGTAATCCATTTTGGGAAATCGAGGAAGGTTATAACCGCAATATTGAACCTTTTGAAACCTTGGGGCGTATTGGAACCGCTTCCTACCGTTTAGAACTTCCGACTCAATTAAGTTTCCATTTATCCTACATTTCGTGTAACAAACTTAGAAACGTGTCATGCGGAACAGGAATGTGCAATCCTTTTAGATGCACCAACTATTGATGACAAACTCCTCTTCATGGGAAAACTGGTTGAAATCATGGATCGTGAAATCGAACCTCAATACAACGTAACACCCCGACTATCCGGATTCGTGGAATGTCCAAGAAAGTACCTTCACTCATTCGTAGAGTTACTACTCTAAGTCTCGAGTAAGAGATATCGACTACTACTTCCAACTAAATTTCGGGACGAAATTTCTTTTGAGGTGTGGATAATGTAACATCCCGCATTTTTCCGTTAAATTATTTTTTAACGCCGTCTTTTTCTTTTTAGATAATATTCCTCGTATCTAGATTCGTAACCTCCGTTAGCTAACATTCTAAATATTCTCGTTATCGGATTTTAATACGCGTTTTAAAATATTCCGTTTAGGTATTTTCCGCACCCGCTTCTAAACTCGAGGGACTAAAATTGACACGGGGCAAACTAGTTGACTAGGTCAACTAGTCCACCCCAATCACCACCATTCAATCACCTCCATCTCTCTCTCTTTCTCTCTAGCAAGAACACACACACAAACACCCAATTCAATCATTCATCATCTAAATTCGATCTAGGAGGCTTACAACAAAACAAATTACATATTTGGAATCCTCTCTTCATCCTCTACAATTTGATACCAACTTCATCTCATTTGGGTAACATTTCTAAAACTCTAGATTTCTCTAAATTCGTGTTTTTTGATTTGAAATGGTGTTAGTTAGTGTCTATGGCTCGTGTCTAGCATGAATATATGATTTACTTGCTCGATTTGTTGTTTTGAGTAACTAGTTTGAACATTTGAAATGGGTTTGCTTAATCTTGCATTTTGGAAGATTAAATGATGTTTGATTGTTAAAGTTCATGTTTTAATTGTGTTACTAGTATCACTAGCTTCGTTTTGATGCGTAGGTTGATTAAGAAAACTCCAAAAACCCGATTATTGATTTTTGTGAATTTTGGTTAGGGTTTGTTAGACTTTGAAATGGACTTTTGATGCGTTGAATGCTTGTTAATGTTGTTAGTAAGTGTTTAGATGCAATGTATGCTTAATTACCTTCGAAACGGCATATCGTATGTGTAAATTGGATTCCCGAATCATAAAATACGTTTTACGAACTTGAAACTTTGAAAATAAACCTTTCTTGATCAATTGACGAGATTTCGGCTATTGTAAATGATGTTATTGTTGGACCATAAGTGCTTAGTTGTATTCCTCGTCAAAATACCTTTCCAACGATATATGATAGGCATTATAAGTGTTTGCGGGTCAAGAGTTGGGTTGGAAAAGGTTTTGGTTCGTGCATACTTTGAAAAACTGACCAGAATTCTCTGCCCAGATGGTGGCGCGGCGCGCCCCATCCCCGCGCGGCGCGCGGATTGGCCTGGTCAGATTCTGACCACTTTGTCCCATTTCACGTGAAATGTTTGACTAGCTACCGACCTCCGATTCACATGAAACTTGTTCTAATATACTTGTATATGAATAATTAGCATAGAAAAATAGTCCGGGACCCGACCCGAACATGTTGACTTTTTCGTTGACTTTGACCCGACCAAGTTTGACTTTTTGTCAAACTTAACAAATTAATTATGCAATCTTCCTAACATGCTTTTATACTTGTATCTTGCATAAAACTTGACAATTTGCTTCACATGCTATATTAATCGAGTCGTATTGAGCCATAGGACTAATTGAACATCTTTGACCGTTTTGTGTTTACCGTTATTGATATAACCTATATGTTTAGGTCAAGACTAGCTTTGTCTTTGCACGCGTTTACTTGTCGAAGTACTTTATTAACTCTTGCACTCAAGGTGAGATCATAGTCCCACTTTTCCAATCACTTTTATTCTTTACATCGTGGGCTGAGAAACACATACATTTCATACTTATTTACTTTTCATGCTTTTACATTGTGAACAAATACGAATACAAAGATGCATACGAGTTTGAACAAAAGTCCTCAATCCAATTATCATTAGTTCCACTTGCAGGGTGTAAGTGTAAGCGTGTAATTATGTTGTGTGGCCATACGGGTTTAACAAACCCTCATTCAGACGGTTCGCTACCGTTAGTGAATGAAATATAATTTCAACAATGTATAGTGTAAGTTCTAACACTAAATTCAAAATTCAGAGGGAAGATTCGGTTAAGCCTTGATAATTGGGTGCTCGTGATACAAATACTATTTTGGAATGTGAACGATTCTGGTTGAGCAATTCTTAAAGAACCTTGTGGTTCAATACAATTTACTTACTAAACCTATGATTTCACCAACGTTTTCGTTGACAGATTTCTATGTTTTTCTCAGGTCTTGCACGATATGTGATACATGCTTCCGCTCATTATTTGATACTTGCATTGGATGTCGAGTATACATGCTTTTCATGGAGCGTCTTTTGACTTTACTTTAAACCGTGTCGCCTAGATTTCATTTGTACTTATAACCTTGTAACTTAACTTTTGGTTGAACAATTCTTGTAAACTTTGAAACAATCTTTATTTTGAAATGAAGGCGACATATTTTGGTCAAACGTTATCTTAAAGACTTATAATCAGGTAATGGGACCCACGTAGCCGACGCCGTCACTTGACGATTTGTCGGGGTCGCTACAAAAACCATCATAAACCAACCTCATCGACCCTACATACGGTCAACTGTTTCTATTTCCTATTTTATGATTTGAAGAACACCAACCAAAAACCCATCGTGGTATGTAATGGCCACTAATGCCATTTGATTCGCTTTGGATGCAAACCATGTTTACAATCGTTACTTTTCAATGATCAAACACCAACCCACCACCGTTACCATCTCCACCATCTACTACCATTTTCTTTTTCGAACACCATCATTACCATCAAATACACCACGCAACTGTTATTTTCTTCTGTCTTGGCCAGAACCCACCATTAAATCATACGCATATAACCACACACACATACATACGAATTGTTGTTGGTTTTCTTGTTTTAATATGGTAAGCAACAAGAAAGACAACAAGGGAAGAATGATAATAACAAATGAATATTAAATAATAATATGAATTTGGTTGATGCATGTCGATTGCACCCCACTATCTTATGGCTTGATTTAAAAAAAAAAAAAAAAAAAAAAAGCTAATGGAAGACAACAGCGTGTTTTGTGATCCCACATGTTTTCGTTTTCTTTCTTTTTATATAAGGTATATTTTAATTATTATTATTATTATTATTATTATTATTATTATTATTATTATTATTATTATTATTATTATTATTATTATTATTATTATTATTATTATTATTATTATTATTATTATTATTATTATTATTAAGATTAATAATATTATTACTATTAGTATTATACATAAAATATTACGACGAGGTCATGAGCGAGCTATTTCAAAACGGGTTTTATGAGCGAGATAAAGCTAAGGAAATTATGGGTTATAGCTATGGAGGTTATGGGTAATGTTCGTGGGTATACTCGCGAGGTCAATCTAGTGTTTATCATCTTCGTTGCGTCTACGTACCTTTCCTGCAATATTGAACCTCAATATTGATACGTTCGTGAATCCGAGGCCAACCTTGCATTTGTTCAATGACGTCATACGTATTTTTACTACGAAATACAGTATTGTGAGTTTCATTTGCTCCCTTTTTACTCATTACATTTTTGAGCTGAGAATACATGCAAATGCTTTATTAAATGTTTTACAATATTTATATGCGTGAGTTTCATTTGCCTTTTTACCCTTTATATTTTTGGGCTGAGAATACATGCGCAACTTTTATAACTGTTTTACGAAAAGCGCATGTATTCTCAGTCCCAAAAATATAAAGGGTAAAAAGGCAAATGAAACTCACGCATATAAATATTGTAAAACAGTTAATAAAGCATTTGCATGTATTCTCAGCCAAAAAACGTAAAGAGTAAAAAGGGCGAATGAAACTCACCATACTGTATTTCGTAGTAAAAATACATATAACGTCATTGAACAAGTGCAAGGTTGGCCTCGGATTCACGAACCTAAATTAATTATATATAATTATGTGTTGGTCAATATTTTTCTAACAAATTAGGCCAAGTCATAGTGTACCACAATCCTAATGCTCGAGACTAATATGCAAAAGTCAAAAAACGTAAATTTGACTCAAAATAATTTCCAAAAATCTATACATGATTAATATATAGTTTAAATATAGTCGTTTTATATTTTTAAATATTTTTAAAAGATTTATTAAAGTAAATAATATAATTTATTAATTAATAAATAAAATTTTATATTAAATTTATATAATATAATATACTTTTATATATATTAAGTAATAAAATTTATAGGGTTCATTTAATATCATAAAGATAATATGATAGGTATTATTAAAGTAAGTTATTACACGTAGTAAAATATGTTTGTATCACATATTTATTTGATAAAATAATATCTATAATGATAGTAAGTAAAAGTTGTATTATTTTGTAATAATAATTATTATTATAAAAATATCAATATTTATAATTACTAAGATGACATTATGATAAAACGATAATTCTAATTATGATAACTTTAATATTTACGATAATTTTTAATATTATCTTTGAAATAATAATTCTATTTAAAATAATAATAATAATGATATTTTATAGTAACAATGACATTTCTATTAAAATGATAATTTTTGTTAAAATGATAGTTTTAATACTAACGATATTTTTAATAATAATAGTAATGATAAAAATAATAAGAACGATACTTTTATCTAAATCAATATCTTATAATATTTTAATTTCATCATGATACTCTTACTCATTATTTCCTAATCGTTTCGTTTAATAGCTTTTAATCGTCTTTTATATCGTGTTCATAATAATGATAATAATAGTAATCAAAATAATTAGGTGTTACAAATATTTGTTTTAATTACACTAATATTAATAATGATAGTTACTATAACATTTTTAACGATAATACTAATAATGATAATATAGTAATAATAATAATAACAATGACAATATCTATTTTTAAATAATGATATATATATTAATAATGATAATAATAATAATAATACTAATAATAATAATAATAATAATAATTGGATAATAATTATAATAATACTAATTATAACTTTAACGATAATAACGATAGTAATAATAAAAAAAAATAACAATTTTTAATGATAAATCCCTTTTATTGATAAAGATAATAATAATGATAATAATAAGATAAAACTAGAAAGACGATAAAAATGACGATAATACTAATCATTTTTAATAAAAATATCGAAAATTCAATTGATTATAACTTCTAATCCGTTCATTGAAACCATTCGATATCTAAAGGAAAAGTCCTTAATTTTTCGCTAGCTTTCCAAGGACATGCATATCTTATACCTTATCTCAACCGCAAGTGTAACTAATTCAATATTCAACCTAACCTGTCTAAGGGCAATATCAAAAGTACAAGCATGCATAATCCTAAATACTCTAGCACTAGTCAGGGATACACTAGTAGTATGTAAAAGTTAAATTATGAGTACTCACGTATCAATATTGAGATTCAATATTGCAGGAAAGGTACGTAGACGCAACGGAAATGATAAACACTATATTGACCTCACGAGCATACCCATGAACCATACTCAATCACCTCCATAGCTATAACCCATAATTTTCTTAATCCTATCCTACTCGAAAAACAATTTTGAAATCACTCGGACAGCACTCCGTCGTAATATTTTGTGTATACTAATAATATCTTGAAATAATACGGAGTAAATATATATATGTAAATCGATTAAGAGAGTTTAGAGAAAAATATTTTCAAGTTTCTATGAAATAATGAAACCTATTGAATTCTATTTATAATAGATTTTTGAATTATTAAAGTGAATTATTAAAGTATAAATTATTAAAGTGAATTATTAAAGTATGAATTATTAAAGTGAATTATTAAAGTATGAATTATTAAAGTGAATTATTAAACTATGAATTATTAAAGTGAATTATTAAAGTATGAATTATTAAAGTAAATTATTAAAGTTAAAGTAAAGTAAAAATAAAGTAAAGGTAAAGTTTAAGTATAGTAAAAGTATAAAACTATGTACGTATAATACGCGTATAAATATATATAATATTAATTTAAATCGTTATATATATTTAATAAAATAAAATATAAATATTGTTATCTTTATCATACTAGTTAAGTAATGAGTTGTCAAAAGTAGTTCTAGATATTTATAAAAGTTATATACGTTTTAATAATAAAGTTCTTTTTAAACTGAAAACGTTTTTGTACGTTTGAAACTAAATAGATCAATCGAGTCTTTATGAGATTCAATCTTCCACTATCCTTTGTCTAATTCTCAATGATTAACAATTTGTTCTTATTTATAAATCACTTTACCATTTTCCGAATATTGTTAAAACGGAAAGATTTCTCAAATCAACGTGGGCCTTTCAACAGAGACTTGTAATCATAATTCAATATATCTGATAATTCAATCATTTGATCTTATCTTCTAATTCCATTGATAAATATTTTGAAACAGATACAATCATATAAAGTATTTAATCTAATATTTTGTTTACGTTTCAAGTTATAATATATATATATACACATATACATATATAATCATATTCGTTTAATGGTTCATGAATCGTTGGAACATGGTCGAGGTTGAATGAATGTATGAACATAGTTTAAAATTCTTGCAATTTAACTTAACAAATATTGCTTATCGTGTCGGAAACATATAAAGATTAAAGTTTAAATTTGGTTGGAAATTTCCGGGTTGTCACAGTACCTACCCGTTAAAGAAATTCCGTCCCGAAATTTGAGTGGAAAGGTCGTGAATGATAATAAGTATGTTTTCATGATGCATACGGGCTGAAAATTAGAGTTTTATCATCAGCGAATAATTTGGATAAACAATCCATTTATATGAAGAGTACGAATGAAGCTAACATAGAAGAGTGAAATGAGTAAGTGTAGATTCATCTTATCATTTGACGTAGATATGATTGATTCCCAGATTTCAAGGGATTTGAAGAAAATCTTATTAATAAGATTTGACTCTCCGGTAATCAAGGGAATTAGGATCCGCTTTAAATGCGATCGTCCATTTTAACTGTTCTGTAGGAGATTTTCTTATAAATTCACCTCCTTCATTTCCTTACAACTCACACCTTCTGTTGATGCATTTTATGCAAGTTCCTAGACATCTACCTGCGTCCAATGCAGGTACAACAGTTTACAGGCCACCGTGATTGCTCGTTATTATCCTATCCGTGTTTGTATGTGGTTACAGGAACTGCAGGAACGAGATTTAGATGTTTAACTATGTTAGACTTAGTCAGACGTACGAGTAAAGCCTCACTAGTACAGCTGACAGGCTCATACGCACGGTTGATGCTGAGCTAAGTCACAATTACAACCTAAATGAGAAGACACGAGTGAGTGATCACCCGTACGACTGATGAAGCTAACTCGTACGTGTGATGAATGAATCGTATAGGTGAGTCAACAGCAGGGTATATAAAGTCTTATGTTCTTCATTTTAGGTTAAGCCTCTCATTTGTTACACACACTCAGATCTAGTGAGCTCTTCCGATTTCTCTCTCAGTCCAAATCACCCAGGTGGTGAATAATAGCTCTAGGTGTTGATCTAATCACACTTGATTTAGTTGTGGTTTGACTAAATTAATCAAAAAAAAAAAACTTAACCTATTCACTAGAGGGTTTGATTCACTTATTCCGCCATTGTGTGAGTTAAATCTGTTGATTTCTAAGTTCCTAGTCATGTTTCATCACCTTCAAACATAGCCGTAGTACAGGCTGCGCTACATACCAACAATAACCTTGGATCTAGCAGTACAGGTAATCGTGTAGGATGCACCTACAAAGAATTCACTGCCTGCAAACCATTGGAATTTGATGGAACCGAAGGACCAATCAGATTGAAACGGTGGACCGAGAAGGTCGAATCGGTGTTTGCCATAAGTAAGTGTACTGAAGAGGACAAAATGAAGTACGCTACGCATACCTTCACAGGTTCTGCATTAACATGGTGGAATACCTATCTAGAACAAGTGGGACAAGATGATGCGTACGCACTACCATGGTCAGCATTCAAGCACTTGATAAACGAGAAGTACCGTCCCAGAACTGAGGTCAATAAGCTCAAGACAGAACTTAGAGGGTTACGAACCCAAGGATTTGATATTACCACGTACGAAAGACGATTCACAGAATTGTGCCTATTGTGTCCGGGAGCGTTCGAAGATGAGGAAGAGAAGATCGACGCGTTTGTGAAAGGATTACCGGAAAGAATCCAAGAAGATATAAGTTCACACGAGCCCGCCTCTATACAACAGGCATGTAGAATGGCTCACAAACTAGTGAACCAGATTGAGGAAAGAATTAAAGAACAGACGGCTGAAGAGGCCAATGTGAAGCAAGTCAAAAGAAAGTGGGAGGAAAACGGTGATAAGAATCACCAATACAACAACAGCAGCAATTACAATAATAATCGCAACAATTATCCCAACAATCGCAACATCAATCGCAACTACAACAAACGGCCCAACAACAACAACAACAACAACAACAACAGCAACTACAACAATCATCCCAACAACAATAACAACCGCAACAACAACAACAATCAGAAGCAGCTATGCCAAAGGTGTGCAAAGTATCACTCGGGGTTCTGCACCAAATTTTGCAACAAGTGTAAAAGAAATGGTCATAGCGTGGCGAAGTGTGAGGTCTACGGACCAGGGGTTAACAGAACGAAAGGAATAAATGGTGTCGGAACGAGTAATGGCGGAGCAAGTAGTGTCAGAGCAAGTTATGCCAATGTAGTTTGTTATAAATGTGGAAAACCGGGCCACATTATTAGAAATTGCCCGAACCAGGAGAACACGAATGGACAAGGCCGCGGAAGAGTTTTCAATATTAATGCGGCAGAGGCACAGGAAGACCCGGATCTTGTTACGGGTACGTTTCTTATCGACAATAAATCTGCTTACGTTTTATTTGATTCGGGTGCGGATAGAAGCTATATGAGTAGAGATTTTTGTACTAAATTAAGTTGTCCATTGACGCCGTTGGATAGTAAATTTTTACTCGAATTAGCAAACGGTAAATTAATTTCAGCAGATAATATATGCCGGAATCGAGAAATTAAACTGGGTAGCGAAATATTTAAGATTGAATTGATACCAGTAGAGTTACGGAGTTTTGATGTAATAGTTGGCATGGACTGGCTGAAGAAGGTGAAAGCAGAGATCGTATGTTATAAAAATGCAATTCGCATTGTACGAGAAGAAGGAGAACCCTTAATGGTGTACGGAGAAAAGGGCAACACGAAGCTACATCTTATTAGTTGCTATGCTGTTCTAGCACATGTCGAGAAAGTACAAACTGAAGAAAAGAGCATCAATGATGTTCCCGTCGCAAAAGAATTTCCCGATGTATTTCCGAAAGAATTACCGGGACTACCTCCACATCGATCTGTTGAATTTCAAATAGATCTTGTACCAGGAGCTGCACCAATAGCTCGTGCTCCTTATAGACTCGCACCCAGCGAGATGAAAGAACTGCAAAGCCAACTGCAAGAACTATTAGAACGTGGTTTCATTCGACCAAGCACATCACCATGGGGAGCTCCTGTTTTGTTTGTCAAGAAGAAGGATGGTACATTTAGGTTGTGGATTGACTACAGAGAGTTGAACAAACTTACCATCAAAAACCGTTATCCACTGCCAAGAATTGACGACTTATTTGATCAACTACAAGGCTCGTCGGTTTATTCGAAGATCGATTTACGTTCTGGATATCATCAAATGCGAGTAAAGGAGGATGATATTCCAAAAACTGCTTTCAGAACACGTTACGGTCATTACGAGTTTATGGTCATGCCGTTTGGTTTAACTAATGCACCAGCTGTGTTCATGGACCTTATGAACCGAGTGTGTGGACCATACCTTGACAAGTTTGTCATTGTTTTCATTAATGACATACTTATTTACTCAAAGAATGACCAAGAACACGATGAACATTTGAGAAAGGTGTTAGAAGTATTGAGGAAGGAAGAATTGTACGCTAAATTTTCAAAGTGTGCATTTTGGTTGGAAGAAGTTCAATTCCTCGGTCACATAATGAACAAAAAAGGTATTAAGGTGGATCCGGCAAAGATAGAAACTGTTGAAAAGTGGGAAACCCCGAAAATTCTGAAACACATACGCCAGTTTTTAGGACTAGCTGGTTACTACAGAAGGTTCATCCAAGACTTTTCCAGAATAGCAAAACCCTTGACTGCATTAACGCATAAAGGGAAGAAATTTGAATGGAAGGATGAACAAGAGAAAGCGTTTCAGTTATTGAAGAAAAAGCTAACTACGGCACCTATATTGTCATTGCCTGAAGGGAATGATGATTTTGGTGATTTATTGTGATGCATCAAAGCAAGGTCTCGGTTGTGTATTAATGCAACGAACGAAGGTGATTGCTTATGCGTCTAGACAATTGAAGATTCACGAGCAAAATTATACGACGCATGATTTGGAATTAGGCGCGGTTGTTTTTGCATTAAAGACTTGGAGGCACTACTTATATGGGGTCAAAAGTATTATATATACCGACCACAAAAGTCTTCAACACATATTTAATCAGAAACAACTGAATATGAGGCAGCGTAGGTGGATTGAATTGTTGAATGATTACGACTTTGAGATTCGTTACCACCCGGGGAAGGCAAATGTGGTAGCCGACGCCTTGAGCAGGAAGGACAGAGAACCCATTCGAGTAAAATCTATGAATATAATGATTCACAATAACCTTACTACTCAAATAAAGGAGGCGCAACAAGGAGTTTAAAAAAGAGGGAAATTTAAAGGATGAAATACCCAAAGGATCGGAGAAGCATCTTAATATTCAGGAAGACGGAACCCGGTATAGGACTGAAAGGATTTGGGTACCAAAATTTGGAGATATGAGAGAAATGGTACTTAGAGAAGCTCATAAAACCAGATACTCAATACATCCAGGAACGGGGAAGATGTACAAGGATCTTAAGAAACATTTTTGGTGGCCAGGTATGAAAGCCGATATTGCTAAATACGTAGGAGAATGTTTGACGTGTTCTAAGGTCAAAGCTGAGCATCAGAAACCATCAGGTCTACTTCAACAACCCGAAATCCCGGAATGGAAATGGGAAAACATTACCATGGATTTCATCACTAAATTGCCAAGGACTGCAAGTGGTTTTGATACTATTTGGGTAATAGTTGATCGTCTCACCAAATCAGCACACTTCCTGCCAATAAGAGAAGATGACAAGATGGAGAAGTTAGCACGACTGTATTTGAAGGAAGTCATCTCCAGACATGGAATACCAATCTCTATTATCTCTGATAGGGATGGCAGATTTATTTCAAGATTCTGGCAGACATTACAGCAAGCATTAGGAACTCGTCTAGACATGAGTACTGCCTATCATCCGCAAACTGATGGGCAGAGCGAAAGGACGATACAAACACTTGAAGACATGCTACGAGCATGTGTTATTGATTTCGGAAACAGTTGGGATCGACATCTACCGTTAGCAGAATTTTCCTACAACAACAGCTACCATTCAAGCATTGAGATGGGGCCGTTTGAAGCACTTTATGGTAGAAAGTGCAGGTCTCCAATTTGTTGGAGTGAAGTGGGGGATAGACAGATTACGGGTCCGGAGATTATACAAGAAACTACCGAGAAGATCATCCAAATTCAACAACGGTTGAAAACCGCCCAAAGTCGACAAAAGAGCTACGCTGACATTAAAAGAAAAGATATAGAATTTGAAATTGGAGAGATGGTCATGCTTAAAGTTGCACCTTGGAAAGGCGTTGTTCGATTTGGTAAACGAGGGAAATTAAATCCAAGGTACATTGGACCATTCAAGATTATAGATCGTGTCGGACCAGTAGCTTACCAACTGGAGCTACCTCAACAACTTGCAGCTGTACATAACACTTTCCACGTCTCAAATTTGAAGAAATGTTTTGCTAAAGAAGATCTCACTATTCCGTTGGACGAAATCCAAATCAATGAAAAACTTCAATTCATTGAAGAACCCGTCGAAATAATGGATCGTGAGGTTAAGAGACTTAAACAAAGCAAGATACCGATTGTTAAGGTTCGATGGAATGCTCGTAGAGGACCCGAGTTCACCTGGGAGTGTGAAGATCAGATGAAGAAGAAATACTCGCATTTATTTCTAGAAGATACGTCAACACCTCCAACTGCTTAAAATTTCGGGACGAAATTTATTTAACGGGTAGGTACTGTAGTGACCCGAACTTTTCCCTGTTTATATATATATATATTAAATGAAATTGTTATTTACATGATTAAATGTTTCCAACATGTTAAGCAATCAAACTTGTTAAGACTTGATTAATTGAAATAGGTTTCATATAGACAATTGACCACCCAAGTTGACCGGTGATTCACGAACGTTAAAACTTGTAAAAACTATACGATGACATATATATGGTTATATATATAGTTAACATGATTTTATTATAAGTATGTATCTCATTAGGTATTTTAACAATGAGTTATATACATAAAAATGAGACTATTAATTTAAGAAACTCGAAAACGATATATATAACGATTATCGTTATAACAACGTCTTACTAGGTACATATGAATCATATTAAGATATTGATACACTTGGATAATTATGTTAAATGATAACTAAATATATTATTAAGTGTATTAACAATGAAATACATATGTAAAAAATAAGACTACTAACTTAATGATTTCGAAACGAGACATATGTGTAACGATTATCGTTGTAACGACATTTAACTGTATATACATCATACTAAGATATATTATATATCATGATATCATGATAATATAACAATTTAACATCTCATTTGTTATTATAAACATTGGGTTAACAACATTTAACAAGATCGTTAACCTAAAGGTTTCAAAACAACACTTACATGTAACGACTAACGATGACTTAACGACTCAGTTAAAATGTATATACATGTAGTGTTTTAATATGTATTTATACACTTTTGAAAGACTTCAATACACTTATCAAAATACTTCTACTTAACAAAAATTCTTACAATTACATCCTCGTTCAGTTTCATCAACAATTCTACTCGTATGCACCCGTATTCGTACTCGTACAATACACAGCTTTTAGATGTATGTACTATTGGTATATACACTCCAATGATCAGCTCTTAGAAACCCATGTGAGTCACCTAACACATGTGGGAACCATCATTTGGCAACTAGCATGAAATATCTCATAAAATTACAAAAATATGAGTAATCATTCATGACTTATTTACATGAAAACAAAATTACATATCCTTTATATCTAATCCATACACCAACGACCAAAAACACCTACAAACACTTTCATTCTTCAATTTTCTTCATCTAATTTATCTCTCTCAAGTTCTATCTTCAAGTTCTAAGTGTTCTTCATAAATTCCAAAAGTTCTAGTTTCATAAAATCAAGAATACTTTCAAGTTTGCTAGCTCACTTCCAATCTTGTAAGGTGATCATCCAACCTCAAGAAATCTTTGTTTCTTACAGTAGGTTATCATTCTAATACAAGGTAATAATCATATTCAAACTTTGGTTCAATTTCTATAACTATAACAATCTTATTTCAAGTGATGATCTTACTTGAACTTGTTTTCGTGTCATGATTCTGCTTCAAGAACTTCGAGCCATCCAAGGATCCATTGAAGCTAGATCCATTTTTCACTTTTCCAGTAGGTTTATCCAAGGAACTTAAGGTAGTAATGATGTTCATAACATCATTCGATTCATACATATAAAGCTATCTTATTCGAAGGTTTAAACTTGTAATCACTAGAACATAGTTTAGTTAATTCTAAACTTGTTCGCAAACAAAAGTTAATCCTTCTAACTTGACTTTTAAAATCAACTAAACACATGTTCTAAATCTATATTATATGCTAACTTAATGATTTAAAACCTGGAAACACGAAAAACACCGTAAAACCGGATTTACGCCGTCGTAGTAACACCGCGGGCTGTTTTGGGTTAGTTAATTAAAAACTATGATAAACTTTGATTTAAAAGTTGTTATTATGAGAAAATGATTTTTATTATGAACATGAAACTATATCCAAAAATTATGGTTAAACTCAAAGTGGAAGTACGTTTTCTAAAATGGTCATCTAGACGTCGTTCTTTCGACTGAAATGACTACCTTTACAAAAACGACTTGTAACTTATTTTTCTGACTATAAACCTATACGTTTTCTGTTTAGATTCATAAAATAGAGTTCAATATGAAAACATAGCAATTTGATTCACTCAAAACGGATTTAAAATGAAGAAGTTATGGGTAAAACAAGATTGGATAATTTTTCTCATTTTAGCTACGTGAAAATTGGTAACAAATCTATTCCAACCATAACTTAATCAACTTGTATTGTATATTATGTAATCTTGAGATACCATAGAGACGTATACAATGTTTCGACCTATCATGTCGACACATCTATATATATTTCGGAACAACCATAGACACTCTATATGTGAATGTTGGAGTTAGCTATACAGGGTTGAGGTTGATTCCAAAATATATATAGTTTGAGTTGTGATCAATACTGAGATACGTATACACTGGGTCGTGGATTGATTCAAGATAATATTTATCGATTTATTTCTGTACATCTAACTGTGGACAACTAGTTGTAGGTTACTAACGAGGACAGCTGACTTAATAAACTTAACACATCAAAATATATTAAAAGTGTTGTAAATATATTTTGAACATACTTTGATATATATGTATATATTGCTATAGGTTCGTGAATCAACCAGTGGCCAAGTCTTACTTCCCGACGAAGTAAAAATCTGTGAAAGTGAGTTATAGTTCCACTTTTAAAATCTAATATTTTTGGGATGAGAATACATGCAGGTTTTATAAATGATTTACAAAATAGACACAAGTACGTGAAACTACATTCTATGGTTGAATTATTGAAATCGAATATGCCCCTTTTTATTAAGTCTGGCAATCTAAGAATTAGGGAACAGACACCCTAATTGACGCGAATCCTAAAGATAGATCTATCGGGCCCAACAAGCCCCATCCAAAGTACCGGATGCTTTAGTACTTCGAAATTTATATCATGTCCGAAGGAGGATCCCGGAATGATGGGTATATTCATATATGCATATTGTTAATGTCGATTACCAGGTCTTCACCATATGAATGATTTTTATCTCTATGTATGGGATGTGTATTGAAATATGAAATCTTGTGGTCTATTGTTACGATTTGATATATATAGGTTAAACCTATAACTCACCAACATTTTTGTTGACATTTAAAGCATGTTTATTCTCAGGTGAATATTAAGAGCTTCCGCTGTTGCATACTAAAATAAGGACAAGATTTGGAGTCCATGTTTGTATGATATTGTGTAAAGACTGCATTCAAGAAACTGATTTTGATGTAACATATTTGTATTGTAAACCATTATGTAATGGTCGTGTGTAAACAGGATATTTTAGATTATCATTATTTGATAATCTACGTAAAGCTTTTTAAACCTTTATTTATGAAATAAAGGTTATGGTTTGTTTTAAAAATGAATGCAGTCTTTGAAAAACGTCTCATATAGAGGTCAAAACCTCGCAACGAAATCAATTAATATGGAACGTTTTTTAATCAATAAGAACGGGACATTTCAGTTGGTATCAGAGTGTTGGTCTTAGAGAACCAGAATTTTGCATTACTGTGTCTTATCGAGTTTGTTAGGATGCATTAGTGAGTCTGGACTTCGACCGTGTTTACTTGAAAAATGATTGCTTAACAAATTTTGTTGGAAACTATATATTTTTAACATGTGAATATTATGTGATATATTAATCTCTTAACGTGTTTGATATTATGTGATAGATGTCTACCTCTAGAACAAGTCCCATTGACTCACCTAATAATAACAAAGAGTCGAATATATATTGGACTGATTCACAAGTTCCCGAAGAAGAACCGGAAGAAGAATCAGAACCGGAAGAAAAATCAGAACCGGAAGAGGAGGAACCGGAGGAGGAAATAGAACCGGTGGGGGAAATAATAAAACGGTTAAGTAAAAGAAAATCCTCAACCAACCGACCAAGGTTAATTATGGTCAATGGTGTTTCCGCCAAGGAAGCAAAATATTGGGAGGATTACCAATTCTCCGATGAATCGGATTCCGACGAGAATTCCGATGATGTTATAGAAATTACCCTAACTGAATTTAAAAAGGCAGAAGAAAATAATAAGGGAAAGGCCATAAAATAGAGAAATCTAATTCCAACCCCGATGAACTTTATATGTATCGTCAACCCCCGAAGCCCTTAAGTTGTAACAATGACCCGGGAACCTCTAAACCACCAGGTTTTTCTAAACCGTTGTGGAAAACGACTGCTCATATTAGGGGAACATCATATATCCCTAGAAACTTGGCAAAACGAACCAAAACCGAAGAAGAAGAAACGAGCGAGTCAGAATAAGATAGTTGTATTCGTGTGGTGTAATATATGTAATATAGTGTGCTTATGCTTTATGATATATGTAAAAATTGCTTGTATTAATAAGTATTTTTTTTATGAATCTAACTCTTGTCTATTTTACAGTATAAAAACACAAAATGGATAGACAACCCAATATTTTAAGAGACCTACCCGGAGACATGATTGATGAAATCTTGTCTAGAGTCGGTCAGAATTCTTCGGCACAACTATTTACGGCGAAATCAGTTTGTAAGACATTCGAAGAACGTTCCAAGAATGCATTGGTTTATAAAAGGCTTTCTTTCGAAAGATGGGGGATATCACATTGGGAAATTCATAAGTTACGATGTGTTTACTTTGACGCATATATTGCGGGGAACCCAAATGCTATTTTACGCAACGGGTTAAGAAATTATTTTGACTCAATATATCCGAATATTGGACTTCGTGATTTAGAAAAAGCGGCTAACATGCAACATAAAGAAGCATGCTATGCTTACGGATTAGTAATGTTCGCTTCTCACCAAAGTGAGAACAAGAACATCAGGCTACAACTATTAAACAAAACGTTCCCACAAGTGACGGAGTCGGTAATTGGGGTAAGAAATGAGGTTTTTAGATTGTTACGGGACTGTTGGACATTACGTAACCTTCGTCCCTTTGACGACGTTACAACACGCTGTCTTATCAACGGCCATAACGGTTATGTTCCACAAGACCAAGGATGGGAAGTAGTCCTAGTAAAACCAGAATGCGTGACTTGTTTCTGGACGTATGAATTACGTGTCTTTATTGCCTTTGCTGAACGACTTGTGTACTAGCTAGAATTATCTTCACAACTATCTTGTATCAAAGTTATTGTGTGCTATATTTAATGCTCTATGTAAAATAAGCGGTATTGTAAGTTTGTAAAATATTGTATAAAAGTTTGAACGCGAAATATTATTATAATCAGTTTTTCATATAGAATTGTAGTAGTTGAATTGTATATTAGCTACTAAGTATGAACTTAACGGGTAGGTACTACCCGAATTTAAACTTATAAAACGCTAATATGAAGAAAAAGCTTTTATAAATGAGTTCATATTATGCTACAAGATACTATTGACTACTCTTAATATTCTGTATGATTAACTTGTTCCATTTGACTATTTTGAAGGAAATGGCACCGACTACTCGACACACCGTGAATATGAATGAAGAGAAATTCCGTACTTTTCTAGCTTCAAACATAGCCGCAGTACAGGCTGCGCTACATACCAACAATAACCTTGGATCTAGCAGTACAGGTAATCGTGTAGGATGCACCTACAAAGAATTCACTGCCTGCAAACCATTGGAATTTGATGGAACCGAAGGACCAATCAGATTGAAACGATGGACCGAGAAGGTCGAATCGGTGTTTTCCATAAGTAAGTGTACTGAAGAGGACAAAGTGAAGTACGCTACGCATACCTTCACAGGTTCTGCGTTAACATGGTGGAATACCTATCTAGAACAAGTGGGACAAGATGATGCGTACGCACTACCATGGTCAGCATTCAAGCACTTGATGAACGAGAAGTACCGTCCCAGAACCGAGGTCAATAAGCTCAAGACAGAACTTAGAGGGTTACGAACCCAAGGATTTGATATTACCACGTACGAAAGACGATTCACAGAATTGTGCCTATTGTGTCCGGGAGCGTTCGAAGATGAGGAAGAGAAGATCGACGCGTTTGTGAAAGGATTACCGGAAAGAATCCAAGAAGATATAAGTTCACACGAGCCCACCTCCATACAACAGGTATGTAGAATGGCTCACAAACTAGTGAACCAGATTGAGGAAAGAATTAAAGAACAGACGGCTGAAGAGGCCAATGTGAAGCAAGTCAAAAGAAAGTGGGTGGAGAACGGTTATAAGAATCACCAATACAACAACAACAGTAATTACAATAATAATCGCAACAATTATCCCAACAATCGCAACATCAATCGCAACTACAACAAATGGCCCAACAACAACAACAACAACAACAGCAACTACAACAATCATCCCAACAATAATAACAATCGCAACAACAACAACAATCAGAAGCAGCTATGCCAAAGGTGTGAAAAGTATCACTCGGGGTTCTGCACCAAATTTTGCAACAAGTGTAAAAGAAATGGTCATAGCGCGGCGAAGTGTGAGGTCTACGGAGCAGGGGTTAACAGAACGAAAGGAACAAATGGTGTCGGAACGAGTAATGGCGGAGCAAGTAGTGTCGGAGCAAGTTATGCCAATGTAGTTTGTTATAAATGTGGAAAACCGGGCCACATTATTAGAAATTGCCAGAAACCAGGAGAACACGAATGGACAAGGCCGCGGAAGAGTTTTCAATATTAATGCGGCAGAGGCACAGGAAGACCCGGAGCTTGTTACGGGTACGTTTCTTATTGACAATAAATCTGCTTACGTTTTATTTGATTCGGGTACGGATAGAAGCTATATGAGTAGAGATTTTTGTGCTAAATTAAGTTGTCCATTGATGCCGTTGGATAGTAAATTTTTACTCGAATTAGCAAATGGTAAATTAATTTCAGCAGATAATATATGTCGGAATCGAGAAATTAAACTAGTTAGCAAAACATTTAAGATTGACTTGATACCAGTAGAATTAGGGAGTTTTGATGTGATAATCGGTATGGACTGGTTGAAAGAAGTGAAAGCAGAGATCGTTTGTTACAAAAATACAATTCGCATTATATGAGAAAAAGGAAAACCCTTAATGGTGTACGGAGAAAAGGGCAACACGAAGCTACATCTTATTAGTAATTTGAAGGCACAAAAACTAATAAGAAAAGGTTGCTATGCTGTTCTAGCACACGTTGAGAAAGTACAAACTGAAGAAAAGAGCATCAATGATGTTCTCGTCGCAAAAGAATTTCCCGATGTATTTCTGAAAGAATTACCGGGATTACCCCCACATCGATCCGTTAAATTTCAAATAGATCTTGTACCAGGAGCTGCACCAATAGCTCGTGCTCCTTACAGACTTACACCCAGCGAGATGAAAGAACTGCAAAGCCAATTACAAGAACTTTTAGAGCGTGGTTTCATTCGACCAAGCACATCACCGTGGGAAGCTCCTGTTTTGTTTGTCAAGAAGAAGGATGGTACATTCAGGTTGTGTATCGACTACTGAGAGTTGAACAAACTTACCATCAAGAACCGCTACCCACTACCGAGAATCGACGACTTATTTGATCAACTACAAGGCTCGTCTGTTTATTCAAAGATTGACTTACGTTCCGGGTATCATCAAATGCGGGTGAAAGAAGATGATATTCCAAAGACTGCTTTCAGAACACGTTACAGTCATTACGAGTTTATGGTCATGCCGTTTGGTTTAACTAATGCACCAGCTGTGTTCATGGACCTTATGAACCGAGTGTGTGGACCATACCTTGACAAGTTTGTCATTGTTTTCATTGATGACATACTTATTTACTCAAAGAATGACCAAGAACACGATGAACATTTGAGAAAGGTGTTAGAAGTATTGAGGAAGGAAGAATTGTACGCTAAATTTTTAAAGTGTGCATTTTGGTTGGAAGAAGTTCAATTCCTCGGTCACATAGTGAACAAAAAAGGTATTAAGGTTGATCCGGCAAAGATAGAAACTGTTGAAAAGTGGGAAACCCCGAAAACTCCGAAACACATACGCCAATTTTTAGGACTAGCTGGTTACTACAGAAGGTTCATCCAAGACTTTTCCAGAATAGCAAAACCCTTGACTGCATTAACGCATAAAGGGAAGAAATTTGAATGGAAGGATGAACAAGAGAAAGCTTTTCAGTTATTGAAGAAAAAGCTAACTACGGCACCTATATTGTCATTGCCTGAAGGGAATGATGATTTTGGTGATTTATTGTGATGCATCAAAGCAAGGTCTCGGTTGTGTATTAATGCAACGAACGAAGGTGATTGCTTATGCGTCTAGACAATTGAAGATTCACGAGCAAAATTATACGACGCATGATTTGGAATTAGGCGCGGTTGTTTTTGCATTAAAGACTTGGAGGCACTACTTATATGGGGTCAAAAGTATTATATATACCGACCACAAAAGTCTTCAACACATATTTAATCAGAAACAACTGAATATGAGGCAGCGTAGGTGGATTGAATTGTTGAATGATTACGACTTTGAGATTCGTTACCACCCGGGGAAGGCAAATGTGGTAGCCGACGCCTTGAGCAGGAAGGACAGAGAACCCATTCGAGTAAAATCTATGAATATAATGATTCACAATAACCTTACTACTCAAATAAAGGAGGCGCAACAAGGAGTTTTAAAAGAGGGAAATTTAAAGGATGAAATACCCAAAGGATCGGAGAAGCATCTTAATATTCGGGAAGACGGAACCCGGTATAGGACTGAAAGGATTTGGGTACCAAAATTTGGAGATATGAGAGAAATGGTATTTAGAGAAGCTCATAAAACCAGATACTCAATACATCCAGGAACGGGGAAGATGTACAAGGATCTTAAGAAACATTTTTGGTGGCCAGGTATGAAAGCCGATATTGCTAAATATGTAGGAGAATGTTTGACGTGTTCTAAGGTCAAAGCTGAACATCAGAAACCATCAGGTCTACTACAACAACCTGAAATCCCGGAATGGAAATGGGAAAACATTACCATGGATTTCATTACTAAATTTCCAAGGACTGCAAGTGGTTATGATACGATTTGGGTAATAGTTGATCGTCTCACCAAATCAGCACACTTCCTGCCAATAAGAGAAGATGACAAGATGGAGAAGTTAGCACGATTGTATTTGAAGAAAGTCATCTCCAGACATGGAATACCAATCTCTATTATCTCTGATAGGGATGGAAGATTTATTTCAAGATTCTGGCAGACATTACAGCAAGCATTAGGAACTCGTCTAGACATGAGTACTGCTTATCATCCACAAACTGATGGGCAGAGCGAAAGGACGATACAAACGCTTGAAGACATGCTACGAGCATGTGTTATTGATTTCGGAAATAGTTGGGATCGACACCTACCGTTAGCAGAATTTTCCTACAACAACAGTTATCATTCTAGTATTGAGATGGCGTCGTTTGAAGCACTTTATGGTAGAAAGTGCAGGTCTCTGATTTGTTGGAGTGAAGTGGGGGATAGACAGATTACGGGTCCGGAGATAATACAAGAAACTACCGAGAAAATCATCCAAATTCAACAAAGATTGAAAACCGCCCAGAGTCGACAAAAGAGCTACGCGGACAGTAAAAGAAAAGATATAGAGTTTGAAATTGGAGAAATGGTCATGCTTAAGGTTTCACCTTAGAAAGGCGTTGTTCGATTTGGTAAACGGGGGAAACTAAATCCAAGGTACATTGGACCATTCAAGATTATAGATCGTGTCGGACCAGTAGCTTACCAACTGGAGCTACCTCAACAACTCGCAGCTGTACATAACACTTTCCACGTCTCAAATTTGAAGAAATGTTTTGCTAAAGAAGATCTCACTATTCCGTTGGACGAAATCCAAATCAATGAAAAACTTCAATTCATTGAAGAACCCGTCGAAATAATGGATCGTGAGGTTAAGAGACTTAAACAAAGCAAGATACCAATTGTTAAGGTTCGATGGAATGCTCGTAGAGGACCCGAGTTCACCTGGGAGTGTGAAGATCAGATGAAGAAGAAATACCCGCATTTATTTCCAGAAGATACGTCAACACCTCCAACTGCTTAAAATTTCGGGACGAAATTTATTTAACGGGTAGGTACTGTAGTGACCCGAACTTTTCCATGTTTATATATAAATTAAATGAAATTGTTATTTACATGATTAAATGTTTCCAACATGTTAAGCAATCAAACTTGTTAAGACTTGATTAATTGAAATAGGTTTCATATAGACAATTGACCACCCAAGTTGACCGGTGATTCACGAATGTTAAAACTTGTAAAAACTATACGATGACATATATATGGTTATATATATAGTTAACATGATTTTATTATAAGTATGTATCTCATTAGGTATTTTAATAATGAGTTATATACATAAAAATGAGACTATTAATTTAAGAAACTCGAAAACGATATATATAACGATTATCGTTATAACAACGTCTTACTAGGTACATATGAATCATATTAAGATATTGATACACTTGGATAATTATGTTAAATGATAAGTAAATATATTATTAAGTGTATTAACAATGAAATACATATGTAAAAAATAGACTACTAACTTAATAATTTCGAAACGAGACATATATGTAACGATTATCGTTGTAACGACATTTAATTGTATATATATCATACTAAGATATATTATATATCATAATATCATGATAATATAACAATTTAACATCTCATTTATTATAATAAATAATGGGTTAACAACATTTAACAAGATCGTTAACCTAAAGGTTTCAAAACAACACTTACATGTAACGACTAACGATGACTTAACGACTCAGTTAAAATGTATATACATGTAGTGTTTTAATATTTATTCATACACTTTTGAAAGACTTCAAGACACTTATCAAAATACTTCTACTTAACAAAAATGCTTACAATTACATCCTCGTTCAGTTTCATCAACAATTCTACTCGTATGCACCAGTATTCATACTCGTACAATACACAGCTTTTAGATGTATGTACTATTGGTATATACACTCCAATGATCAGCTCTTAGCAGCCCATGTGAGTCACCTAACATATGTGGGAACCATCATTTGGCAACTAGCATAAAATATCTCATAAAATTACAAAAATATGAGTAATCATTCATGACTTATTTACATGAAAACAAAATTACATATCCTTTATATCTAATCCATACATCAATGACCAAAAACACCTACAAAAACTTTCATTCTTCAATTTTCTTCATCTAATTGATCTCTCTCAAGTTCTATCTTCAAGTTCTAAGTGTTGTTCATAAATTCCAAAAGTTCTAGTTTCATAAAATCAAGAATACTTCCAAGATTGCAAGTTTACTTCCAAGTTTTCTAAATCCATTCCAAGTAATCATCCAAGATCAAGAAACCTTTGTTACTTACAGTAGGTTATCTTTCTAATACAAGGTAATAATCATATTCAAAATTTAATTCAATTTCTATAACTATAACAATCTTATTTCGAGTGGAAATCGTACTTGAAATTATTTTCGTGTCATGATTCTGCTTCAAGAACTTTCAAGCCATCCAAGGATCCTTTGAAGCTAGATCCATTTTTATCATTTCCAGTAGCTTTATCCAGAAAACTTGAGGTAGTAATGATGTTCATAACACCATTCGATTCATACATATAAAGCTATCTTATTCGAAGGTTTAAACTTGTAATCACTAGAACATAGTTTAGTTAATTCTAAACTTGTTCGCAAACAAAAGTTAATCCTTCTAACTTGACTTTTAAAATCAATTAAACACATGTTCTATATCTATATGATATGCTAACTTAATGTTTTAAAACCTGGAAACACGAAAAACACCGTAAAACCGGATTTACGCCGTCGTAGTAACACCGCGGGCTGTTTTCGGTTAGTTAATTAAAAACTATGATAAACTTTGATTTAAAAGTTGTTATTCTGGGAAAATGATTTTTATTATAAACATGAAACTATGTCCAAAAATTATGGTTAAACTCAAAGTGGAAGTATGTTTTCTAAAATGGTCATCTAGACGTCGTTCTTTCGACTGAAATGACTACCTTTATAAAAACGACTTGTAACTTATTTTTTCCGACTATAAACCTATACTTTTTCTGTTTAGATTCATAAAATAGAGTTCAATATGAAACCATAGCAATTTGATTCACTCAAAACGGATTTAAAATGAAGAAGTTATGGGTAAAACAAGATTGGATAATTTTTCTCATTTTAGCTACGTGAAAATTGGTAACAAATCTATTCCAACCATAACTTAATCAACTTGTATTGTATATTATGTAATCTTGAGATACCATAGACACGTATACAATGTTTCGACCTATCATGTTGACACATCTATATATATTTCGGAACAACCATAGACACTCTATATGTGAATGTTGGAGTTAGCTATACAGGGTTGAGGTTGATTCTAAAATATATATAGTTTGAGTTGTGATCAATACTGAGATACGTATACACTGGGTCGTGGATTGATTCAAGATAATATTTATCGATTTATTTCTGTACATCTAACTGTGGACAACTAGTTGTAGGTTAGTAACGAGGACAGCTGACTTAATAAACTTAAAACATCAAAATATATTAAAAGTGTTGTAAATATATTTTGAACATACTTTGATATATATGTATATATTGTTATAGGTTCGTGAATCAACCAGTGGCCAAGTCTTACTTCCCGACGAAGTAAAAATCTGTGAAAGTGAGTTATAGTCCCACTTTTAAAATCTAATATTTTTGGGATGAGAATACATGCAGGTTTTATAAATGATTTACAAAATAGACACAAGTACGTGAAACTACATTCTATGGTTGAATTATCGAAATCGAATATGCCCCTTTTTATTAAGTCTGGTAATCTAAGAATTAGGGAACAGACACCCTAATTGACGCGAATCCTAAAGATAGATCTATTGGGCCTAACAAACCCCATCCAAAGTACCGGATGCTTTAGTACTTCGAAATTTATATCATATCCGAAGGGTGTCCCGGAATGATGGGGATATTCTTATATATGCATCTTGTTAATGTCGGTTACCAGGTGTTCACCATATGAATGATTTTTATCTCTATGTATGGGGTGTGTATTGAAATATGAAATCTTGTGGTCTATTGTTACGATTTGATATATATAGATTAAACCTATAACTCACCAACATTTTTGTTGACGTTTAAGGCATGTTTATTCTCAGGTGAATACTAAGAGCTTCCGCTGTTGCATACTAAAATAAGGACAAGATTTAGAGTCCATGTTTGTATGATATTGTGTAAAAACTGCATTCAAGAAACTGATTTCGATGGAACATATTTGTATTGTAAACCATTATGTACTGGTCGTGTGTAAACAGGATATTTTAGATTATCATTATTTGATAATCTACGTAAAGTTTTTTAAACCTTTATTTATGAAATAAAGGTTATGGTTTGTTTTAAAAATGAATGCAGTCTTTGAAAAACGTCTCATATAGAGGTCAAAACCTCGCAACGAAATCAATTAATATGGAACGTTTTTAATCAATATGAACGGGACATTTCAGTTGGTATCAGAGCGGTGGTCTTAGCGAACCAGGTCTGCATTAGTGTGTCTAACTGATAAGTCGTTAGGATGCATTAGTGAGTCTGGACTCTGACCGTATCTGCATGTCAAAAGTTTTGCTTATCATTTCGTGTCGAA